>NC_035171.2:14647934-14947934 GCF_001659605.2 Manihot esculenta
ATCTCCGGTCGTTGCCAGCACGTTACAGATTTTGAATTCTCTCCATGCCTCGATACTTTGAGCTTCCTATTGTCTTACTTAAGAGCCGAATCTTTTTCTGTAATGTACCTTGAATCTTTTATAATGAATCTTATTTTCAAAAAAAAAAAAAAACTTTAATATTTACATATAATGCGGAACCAGCCTATTAGAGACTGAAACGACACATACCTAGTAAAAAGAACTTAATTCAAAAAAAATAATTTCTCAATCTAAAACACACTTAATTAACATGCAATTAAGAACACTTATAACTGATTGATTTTAAGAATAGTAAAAATAAGAACCATACAAGTTAGTATCAAATCTTATTCGTGATGTAATGTCAAGAATCAAGATCTTTAGAGAAACTCTCAAAAAAGAATCACGTAAAGCAATTATATTGAATAATTGATAACCTGTCTACAATATGGAAAAAAAGATACTTTATATATCTAGGGCAACCTAGCCTAATTAATAATAATAATAATAATAATAATAAGTAAAAACCTAAATAAAGACCCATGATTTTTGCCACTTCTCACTACTATGCATAGACCCATGATCTATGCCACTACCCACTACTCTGCACAGATCTATGATCTATGCCATTATCCACTACTGAATAACTATCCACTACTAGATAAATATCCACTACTAGTTAACTACCTACTACTAAATAATTACCCACTATAAATACAAAATTTGAATCGTCAATAAGGACACATTCGGCCTAATTTGACTTGGAATGGCCAGATTGTTCTTCAACTTCAAAATGAACTTACAAAGTTTCAATATATTCCTTCATGAATCCATGAAGTGCTTCCTTCAACTCTTGGATCTCAACCTTGTAATTGGTCCTTGAGGCAATGCTAGCTCATCATTTTTGGTGTTGTTGGTTGTGCTTACATCATCCCCTTCCTCTTGAAAAGGATTCGTCCTCAAATCTGTACCAAAATCAAAAGGAGACAAATCGGAAACATTAAAGGTAGCACTTACACCAAACTCACCGGGCAAATCGATTATGTATGCGTTGTCATTGATTCGTTCCAGCACTTGATATGGTCCATGCCCTCATGCATCGAGTTTTGATTTTCTTTGATTCGGAAACCTTTCCTTTCATATATGTATCCAAACCCAATCACCTGGTCTAAATATTTTCACTCAAACAATCAATGATATCTAAATTATCAATAGACTCTGTTTGATCAGTTTGTTTGAGCAAATAGTTTTCTGGTTGTGCCTCTTCAGCAGCTTGTTCTTGTACTTGCCAACTTTCATCTTCATCCTCCACATCTTGAAGCTCTTGCTCTCTTCTCATCATGGATGCAGTCAGCTGTCCTATTTCCTGTCGCAGGCTTTGCATGGAACTTACCATTGTTTCCATCATTGTTTCCATCATCTTTTCAAGATGCTGATTTGGATTTGAAGGTTCTGGTTGTGCTTGATATCCTTGATAATCCTAGTAGTTGTTAGCCTCAGCATAGCCATAGTTCGGTTGGTCTCCCCAATATGGATTGTATGTGTCATGGTAGGGATCATGTCTTGGCTGTTCATAGAATCCTCCATATGCATGAACTGGTTGGTCATCCTCATAAAGTGTAGGACATTGGGACGTTAGATGTCCCACATATCCACAGATCCTACATGGTTGAGACTACTGAACTCATAAGTATTAAAACATAAGCCCAAGATATGGCCCAACACTCTAAAACTTAAAAGATAAAATCTGGCCAGAATACAAATCCAAACAAATTCAAAATAAAGCAAGTGTTAAATAATAAAACATAGCAAGCCCATCATGATAAAGCTGAATCTTCACAAAAGTCTTTCTTGATCTTCACTTTAGGCTTCACTTTAGGCTTCCCTTTGTGCATTTTTGGCCCATAGATAGGTTCTCTAAGCCTAAGATTGCAAGTGTTGCACCAAATCTGCCCCATATGAGTTAAAGCACGCCCCAAATATATATGGATCATATGAATATGATTTTGAACTCCTTTTAGATCCATTTGAATGATATAAGCGTTGACACAGAACCCTATGGCACAAGCCTCAAACCCACACGCACAAGTAGATATGGAATCCAAAGATTTGATAAACCCACCTCCTATGACACCCCACACTTAGAGAAGCTGAAACTCTAATGATCGAAGGATTTAGATGAGAATCAGACAAACGCCACAACAAATAGTTGATAAGTTAGCCAAGATTCTTGGTGCAATTGATGAAAGTAAATCCTCACTTTCACTCAACGCAATACATGCCAAAGACATGAAAAGAATTCTGAAAATTTAGATTCAAAGCTCTCTCTTACAAGTGTTTCTTATCCTTATATAGTAAGGAGAGAAAATAAAACCCTAAGACACTCTTTTTAGGATTGGCCGAACCACACACAAGACCCAATCCCAATCACACATTAAAATAACACATCAAACATATAAGTATTAAAAATAAGCCTAAAATATGGCCCAACACTCTAAAACTTAAAAGATAAAATATGGCCAGAATACAAGCCCAAACAAAACTAAAATAAAACAAGTGTTTAAAAAATAAAATATAGCAAGCCCATCATAACAGAGCTGAATCTTCACAAAAGCCTTTCTTGATCTTTACTTTAGGCTTCCCTTTGTATAGTTTTAGCCCATAGGTTTGATTAAGCTCCGTAAGCCTATGATTGTAAGTGTTGCACCAAATCTGCTCCATATGAGTTGAAGCACGCCCCAAATATATATGGATCATATGAATATGATTTTGAACTCCTTTTAGATCCATTTGAATGAAATAAGTTTGCTCCACACTATTGTTAGAAGTTTGCCCTATTGGATCCGTATCATTCCCTACTTCTTTAGAAAAGATTTGTCCTCGAATCTTGTTGATATTTATGTTAGGAAGGGAAGCTTTAGGAATCAATGCATCTTCAAAGACCTCTTCTTGAATAGGTGAAAATAGCATAAAACTTTCGTCATGAATGTTTTTATCAACAACCTGCACATTAAGAATAAATGAACTAGGCATAAAAATATTAGCCACGAAAAGATCATGTGGATGTGACCCATTCTCCTCTACAACTTTCAAAACAACTTCATTCACCTCCTCCACCTCATCAATCACGTGCTCCCCATGTCCACCATCACTCACAACCTCTTCTATAAGCTCATTGATGGAATTTTCAGCAACAACTACATTAACTTCATGCATTACAACTTCCTCTTCAATTTCAATCTCTATGGAAGTTGATATTGGATCTTTAGCCTCTTCTTTCTCCTTTTCTTTCTCCATCTTCCCTCCTTGAATTAGTCTTGTCAACCTGTTGTCCAAATCCCTATAAAAGTGTGAAGGGATGAATCTTTGGCACATCAACTCTTCATCTCGAACTTGAGGCCTATTGGAATTAAGACCTCTTTGAGGCATTCTTGTTGTAGTAGGAGCTTGTGAGACATTCAAACTCTCCATAGTTTTAGTCAACCTCTTAAGAGTCTTACAAATCCTTGTAAACTCATCACCAACCGACTTTTTGAAGAGCTTATAATCACTAGCCATGTCCCATTCACTTTCATCATCACTATCCATCATATTTTTGTATTTACTCATCCTGCTTTAAATCAATAAAGAACAAAGAGAACTAGCAAATATTGTGTCAGAAAAGAAAGCACTCAAGTGTTTGCACTCTTACCACTCTTTTGCTGATCATTCAATTGCACTTCAAAAACTAAGGTCAACCAACCATCCACAAGATGCGTTTAATGAAACAAAGAAGAAAACCTAAAGAAAGAAGGAAATGCGCAAAACTAGAAAGAAGACATTGATAATTTGGAAAGTAACACAAGAACTAGGTTTTATGCTACCTGAAAAATATCACCTAGAGTATAGACATAAGCAAACAATACTCCAGCAATGTCAAGGAAGTGAAAGCAAGCTTAAACCAAAAAAAGGAAACTTAGAATTCAAATAAAAACGAACCTGGACAAAAGTTTGAATTTAATTCACTTCAATGCAAATTAAATATGGATCTATTTAAATCTACCCAAAAAGGCAAGTATCAAGACCCATAAATAGAAACAGAAAAAAAAAGAAAAAAAATTCAATAGGCAGATTTCTTTTGTCTCCTAATCTGGAATCAACCTAATTCAAAATTTAAAATTCAAAATTGATTCTCATAAACTAAAGCAATCAATTGAGATAGGTAAGGTAATAGAGACATAAAAGGGAGCATATCACAATTTCTGCTAGATCAAGATAAGTAAGGCAAAGGCGATTTTTTTTTTATTTTTGATTTTTTTATGGATTTCTATTTTTTTTTGTGATGATTAATAATTAAGAAGGTGCAGTCATGGACACAAAAGCTTTCACCGAAATCAATAACGAAGAAAAGAAAACTAAAAAAAACTCTAGATCCTGAGATAAATAAGAATTTAACTCACTTTGGCTCTGATACCAACTGACGCGGAACCCTATGGCACAAGCCTCAAACCCACACGCACAAGTAGATAAGGAATCCAAAGATTTGATAAACCCACCTCCTATGGCACCCCAAACTTAGAGAAGCTGAAACACCAATGATCGAAGGATTTAGATGAGAATCTGACAAACGCCACAACGAATAGTTGATAAGTTAGCCAAGATTCCTGGTGCAATTGATGAAAGCAAATCCTCACTCTCACTCAAAGCAATACACGCCAAAGGTATGAAAAGAATTCTGAAATTTTGATTAAAAGCTGCCTCTTATAATTGTTTTTTATCCTTATATAGTAAGGAGAAAAACAAATAAAACCCTAAGACACTCTTCTTAGGCCTGACATAAACACATAAGGCCCAAGCCCAATCACACATTAAAATAGCACATAAGTATTAAAACATAAGCCCAAAACATGGCCCAACACTTGTGCCATAGGAGGTGGGTTTATCAAATCTTTGGATTTCATATCTACTTGTGCGTGTGGGTTTGAGGCTTGTGCCTATGGCACCCCACACTTAGAGAAGCTGAAACACCAATGATCGAAGGATTTAGATGAGAATCTGACAAACGTCACAACGAATAGTTGATAAGTTAGCCAAGATTCTTGGTGCAATTGATGAAAGCAAATGCTCACTCTCACTCAAAGCAATACACGCCAAAAGTATGAAAAGAATTCAGAAAATTTAGATTCAAAGTTGCCTATTACAAGTATTTCTTATCCTTATATAGTAAGGAGAGAAAATAAAACCCTAAGACACTCTTTTTAGGTCTGGCCAAACTACACACAAGACCTAAACCCAATCACACGCTAAAATAACACATCAAATATATAAGTATTAAAACATAAGCCTAAAATATGGCCCAACACTCTAAAACTTAAAAGATAAAATATGGCTATAATACAAGCCCAAACAAAGCTAAAATAAAACAAGTGTTTAGATAATAAAACATAGTAAGCCCATCATAACAAAGCTGAATTTTTACAAAAGCCTTTCTTGATCTTCACTTTAGGCTTCCCTTTGTGTAGTTTTAGCCCATAGGTTTGATTAGGCTCCCTAAGCCTAAGATTGCAAGTGTTGCACTAAATCTGCCCCATATGAGTTGAAGCACGCCCCAAATGTATATGAATCATATGAATATGATTTTGAACTCCTTTTAGATCCATTTGAATGATATAAGCGTACTCCACACCATTGTTAGAAATTTGCCCTACTGGATCCGCATCAATCGCCTTATGATCCGGCCTGGCAAATACTACCTTATGGCCTTGATTAGTGGGACCAATGCTCGAGTGGTCTGGCGGTAGTCGCTTTGTGACTCGGTCTAGTGAATACTGCTTTATGCCCTTAATTAGTGGGACTAGTGTCCAAGTGGTTTGGCGGGAGTCACCCTGTGATCCAACCTAGCGAATACTGTCTTATAGCCTTAATTAGTGGGACCAACACTCGAGTGGTCTGGCTGGAGCCGTCTTATAATCTGGCCTGAAAAATACTGCCTTATGGCCTTGATTAGTGAGACCAGCGCCTAAGTGGTCTGGCAAGAGCCGCCTTATGATCTAACCTGGCGAAAACTGCCTTATAGCCTTAATTTGACCCATGGTAGCTTTGAATTGTTTAGCAGATATAGGAGGAATGTAATCTATTATTCTTGAGAAACACATCTCATGAAAATACCTCATTATTTATTAAAAGAACATTCATTACCTACATGCGAGGGTGAAACCACTCAATTCCTTCAATGGCCGACTTATGAGATTTTAAGTAGACAATTCCCACGGGTGATAGGCTTTCAAGATTTTCATAAGATACTTATCGACCCGATAATTATATTTGTATTCTGCCTACCCCTTGTCGGGTCCTTTTGTGATCATATGTATGACTCCTACGGGCTCTCTATCAAGGGTTGTCTCAGGGGTTGTTTCCTCGGTGTCAGATCTCTTTTTTCCTTTACTCTTCCTTATGAATTTTTGAAAGGTTCCATCCCTTATTTGTCTTTCAATCTCATCCTTCAACTGTCAATATTCTTCAGTTATAGAGTCATGATCTTCATGGAAGCAATAATACTTTACCCTGTCTCGTTTATCCACCTTCTCGGGATTAAGCTTGAGTGACCACTTGATTTCTTTATCATTTTTCCTAATCCATGTTAAGATACGGGCTCATGAGTTGCTTAAGGAGTATAATTCTTATACTTACCCTATTCATCCCTCTTTCGCGAGATGGGGTAGCTCTTGTGATCTTCTTCATATCTCCGTTTCTTGGACTTTTGACTTTGCTTCTGATTTGCTATCGCCTAGACTTCATCATCCAATCTAATATATTTTTTTGTCTTTGTCTATCAACTGTTGATACGTTGCGGCTGGATTTTTAATTAATAAATCCATGAATTTGCCATTGCGAGTTCTTTTCTTTAATGCCTCACACGCTATTTTATGATTTAACTCTTCTACTTGTATGGCCTCAGCATTGAAACGAGAAATAAAACTCCTTAAAGACTAGCCCTTACCTTGGCGAATCTTCCATAGGTCCAAGAAAAGTTTTTTAGGAGGTATGCAAGTAATAAATTTAGATTTGAATATCGTAGCAAACTGTGTAAAGTTTTGAATTGAACTTGGGCTTAGGTGTTGATACTATTTCTAGGCCAAACCTGTGAGTATAGACGGAAACACTTGGCATAACTCAAAATCATTAATATCTTGAAGCTGCATGGTCTACTTGAAAATGGACATATGGCTTCTGGGATCCGCTGTCCCGTCATATTTGTCTAAGTTGGGTAGCTTGAACTTAGCGAGGAAGGTTTTCGCTAATATTTCTTTTTAAAAGAGGCGAGACACCATCTAAACCAAAATCTTCTTTTTGTTCTTTTTGGTATCTTTGCATGGTTCGTACTAACTTCTAATCTAGCCCTTTCAGAGTTTCATCTGATTCGTCTTCAGATTTGACCCTTCCTTTGGGTCACAAGTCGCCTGCTTCTACTTAGGCCCTTGGGGTGTCTAAAGAGGCTTTGTCCCTTCTTCTGAGATCTATTTTGGACGCCTCTTCCCGAGTCTTATACTGCCGAGAGTAGCCTGTAGCCTTTGGATATACTAGAGTATCTGCTCGTTATTTAAATTATTGAGGTTTGCTTCGTTGATCACTGGGGGCATATTTTCTTTATTATCTGTGGGCAGAAGAAACGATGACTCCATCATTGGTAGCGATACTAATAGCTGCTCTAGGACTACCGGCCATTTTGAGAGTGTGAGAAGATGATGGGAAATCGGTCGTGATCCAAATGAATAAAGGGGATTCAATGGACTTTCCAGCAACGAAACCAAATAATTTTATTGAGATTTAGACAAATGACGTGGCCGGAATAGAACTGTGTTATGGTTGGCTAGAACCTTCAAGGGAGAAAACATGAGGTGACGCTCAAGTCAGTATCGACAAATGAAGAATGCAAGGAAATGCTTAGCGTTGTAGTCTTAGAGAATACCATACATTTGCCTCTATGATCGTTCCCCTTTTATACTGTAAGCAGGTAGAGATGAAACAATATTTTCTGATAATTCGGCGGTGTTGTGGCCGGCCTGTTGGCAAGGGATCTTCATCGGCTAATTGATTGAGAATCTCATGATCATAGTTGTAGAGGAAATTTTCTGGATTGTAGCTGTTTAACAGTAACTTCCTTATGGAGATTGGCTTTGATGTTTGAGATGATAAGTCTGTCCGACTTAAAGTCGACCTATTCTGAGTCCGGATCTCTTCTCTTGATTAGAAGCCGGTTATCCGAGTCTTCTTTTCTACGGGTGGAACTGCTATCAACTTATCAAATCTTATTACCCGATCCTATTTTGGTGACAACTCTCAACATATTTTGAAGAATTCTTATGTAGCATCAATATATTATACTATTTGAAATTTTCATCATGTAGAAGATTCATGAATCGGATACATGAATTTGACCCCAAAATATAGCAAAAAAATCCTAAATATTTTTATATATTTAAAACTTTAATAAATCACCGTTCAACTTTATCTAGAAAACCTCACATCATATTAAAAAAATTATTAATATGTAATTGATATAGTAGTCAAAATATCTCATGCGTTCTCAACATACAATAATATCACGTGGCAAAAATTTTAATAGACTTTAATATTCAGTCACTCAGATTATATTCATAAAAAAAAAACTTGATCAATTGAAAGATCGACGCTCAGAATAATAGAAAACTCTCGCGATATTTAATTATCGTTAAAGAAGGTTATACAATAGATTCTCATTATAACTATAATTATAGGATCTCTTATCCACTCGTCAGTATTAAGCGGATTTTTTAAGAAAATCAGTAACTAATCTTATTTTATTACAATATATAAAAGCAAAATATCATTTTAACACACTATTCTCAAGTTCATGTTCTCTATTTACATTCACCTTTCTTGAAAACCTGCTTTTCTTAAGAACCTACCATTCGTAAAAATCTTACTGATTTGAGTATTGGAGTGACTGTTTTTAGACGTCTACCAACTCACATTCTCTTTACACATGGACAGGTCATATTCAACTCTTTTTTCACCACATTAATAATATATAAAATTAATAATTTTTTTTAGAAAAATAACTTAATATAAAATTAATTTATAATAAATCAATGTGTCAATGTTTTTTTTTTATTCTTTTCTAAACCGCAAGTCATTGTTTAAAAAAAATGATTTGTTTTTTATTTTTACTTGGCTCAAATTAATTTTCAACATTTTTTATTTTTTAATACTAATATTATTTTCGTATTAAGAAATATTATATTGTCTACATATTACTCCTAAAACTAATACTCTGTTGTATATAAAAAAATACTAATCATTTTTAAAATGGCGTAGAGAATGCATCATATGTATGGATAACACCGAATAATTTCCCCAACACGCACACCTTAGATGCCTTGCTTTCCTTCTTGTTTTGCCGATCATTGGAACACCCACATTTAGCAGTACATGTGAAACACTGAACAACTGACACTCTCTCTCACTCTCTGTCGGCGCATCTCCTTCTCTATCTCGTTTGCCCGTGACCCCCTCAATTTTAGCGCATAAAAACAACCACCAAACACCCTTAAATACCCGCCACTCCCTAACTACCGAAACTAACCCACCGTGTCCCACTCCTCCTCCGCCACCATGAAGCCCTCTCCTCTCCTCTTTCTTCTACTTCTCATTTATTTGATTTCTCTGTTTCCGCTCTCCCAATCCGTCTACCATCAGTACCAAGAGGCATTATCTAAGTCCATTCTCTTCTTCGAAGGCCAAAGGTCTGGCGTTTTGCCTCAAGACCAACGCATCACCTGGCGAGCCAATTCGGGTCTCAGTGATGGCTGGACTTATAATACGGACCTCACCGGCGGATACTACGACGCTGGTGATAATGTTAAATTTGGATTCCCAATGGCATTCACCACCACAATGTTGGCTTGGAGCGTAATCGAATTCGGAGAATCGATGCCTCCAAATGAGCTTAGGAACACTTTGGTCGCTATTCGCTGGGCTACCGATTATTTGCTCAAGACTGTTTCTCAGCCTAACCGGATTTTTGTTCAGGTAAATGATCGTTTTGTAATTTGATGGTTATGGATTAGGGTAATTTGTGTATTTGATTTATGGGGAAAGTTTTCTCGTGGGTGAACTAACCAGGAGCTATGTTTTAGAATCTTCGTCTTGTGGATTTTTGGAGACCACAAGTTTTCGGGCATTGACCATTTTGACCCTCACAAACCATCCCTTTTTTGTACGTCAAAGGGTAGTTAAGCTGTTTGTCTAGTAGTTGAAGATAAAATTCATTTACCAAAATTAAATTCAAAAGGAGTCAGAGTGAAGTAAGGCTATCTGAAGTGTATTTGAAAAAAATGGAATTTTTTTAAAAAAAATTTTCTAATTGTAGTTTTAAAAACCTTTGTTAAAATTAAAACTAAATTAATTTTAGTTTAACCCTTATAATTTGAATTTATTAAATAGGCGGTAACCCTTAGCAGGCTCCTTTAAATCCATCCCTAGTAGTTATATATCAAAGTTTAGTATAAGTTGCAAATTGGGATATTTATTTTATCTTTTTTTTAGGCAAAAAACACAAAATCCAAGGCCATAACGTTGCCTGACAAAACAATTTATTTAGTTGAGGTGTTTAGGTAAAATATTGATGAGTTGATGGATCTAATTCCTTGATTTGGATCAGTTTAATTGACTAAAATCCAACTACTCCTTTATTAATAACTCCAACAGGTTAGATTTGCATCAAATCATAGCATAATTGTTTAAATTATTAAAAAGAGAATAATTATTTAAATGTTTTATTCATTTAGCTCGAGTAAAATGCGATCAAAATATAAATTTTATTATTTTATATTTTCATGCCCATATGTTTAACTATTTAGTTATTTGACATATCAAAAATGTATTTTAATAAAAATTATTTTTGTTTTTCTTGACTAAACTTTTTAAATATTTCAAACGCTAAAAATAAAAATCTTAATGATATTAATAAAATTATTAAAATACAAATAACTTATTTTTTTAGTGTTCCAACCAAATAATTTTCTAGTTATTAGGGTTAATTGTAGAAACTTATGTGCATTGTGCAAATAAAAGCGTCAGCAATTTGAGATGAAGGTGAGTTTGCCACCCAACAAATAAAATGTGAGGCAATGTTTTTAATTATGGGTCCCATCCACATCGCGTACGGTATATACTTGCATCTGATTTAAGTAGCCACCGCACAATTGCTAGATGCAATAGGTCGTCTCATAAAGTAATCAATTATTTAGGAGGACCATGTTTCTTCATTATTGAATTACACACTGCTCACTCGTCCCTTTATATATATATATTTAATTTCTTTATTTTAATTATTCTTTGTTTTAAAAGTACAATCAATTAATTTCTATATTTGTATTTTATTTATTTTTGCTTTCTTTAATTATTTTTACATTATTTTAAAATTTATTCAATTTTTAGGATAATATTTCTTTGTTTCAAGTCTTAGGACTTATTTCATTGAGGTAAATAAATTTAAAAAAAAAAGTATCATTTATATTTAGTTTGTATTTTTAAATTAAGTGGGACTTGATAAGTTGCTTAAGTTCCATTTATTTTTTTTTTAATTTGTTACATTTCAAATTATATTAGAGGTATAATTATTTTTTTTAAATAGTTTTATTTCTTTGAAAGTTAATTTATATATCAAATACATTTATATTGACTAATAAAATTTTAATCTCAATGTATTTTCTAAATAAAAAATAAGTAATTTCATTAAAATAAAAAAATTAAATAGTATATATATGTATATTTTTCCTTTTTGAATTGAAGCCCGTGAATTGTTTGAGAAAAAAAAAAAAAAAAGTCCGTGAATTGTGTTCATGAGCAAAAGTAGTCCACAAACGTCTATTTCCCATATAGAAGATATGTCCCAAATGGGAATTTTTTCCTACGCGCTCAATCTGCTGCTTAATTCTTTTTCACTTTCCATGAAATCTAAATTTTCTTTTACTGTAATTATTTGATTTTGACTGTTTGATGCTTAATTTCTCGGCATAGGTGGGGGATCCAAATGTAGACCATAGTTGTTGGGAGAGACCAGAGGATATGGATACTCCTAGGACTGTCTATGCGGTGGATGCACCAAATCCAGCATCGGATGTCGCCGGTGAGACTGCAGCGGCTTTGGCAGCTTCATCTATGGCGCTTCGCTCATCGGACCCTGGATATGCTGACACATTGTTGAGAAACGCCGCTGTAGCCTTTCAGTTTGCTGACAATTATAGAGGAGCTTACAGTGACAATTCTAATATTAGAGATGGCGTCTGCCCGTTTTACTGTGATTTTGATGGATATCAAGTAAGCCCAAATCTTATTAACATCTCAATTTTTCAACGCCACGAGTTCTCAAGTTCTATTTATACCAAGTTTATAATTTAGAAAAATTATTATTTAGTTCCTTTTATTAATTAATTTTTTGATTTTAAAAAATATATTAAAATATTATTAAAATTTTTAAAAATTTATTAAAAAAATTATTAATTAGCAACTAATAAATAATTTTATAATTTTTAAAATGTTTAAAATCACCACGATTAACTAATACGTATTTTTATAGAATCAAAAAATTAATTAATAAATTTTTTTTATAATATAAAAATTAAAATATTAGACGGCTATAATTAGTAAAGTGATTAATTAATAATTTTTTTTAAAATTTTAATAATATTTTAATATATTTTTTAAAATTAAAAAATTAATTAATGAATTTTTCAAATAACAGGATGTTGGAGGTGTAATGTTCCCTCTTATACTATTTAATCACTTTTAAGACAGTTTTTTATAGTGTTTTAATCCTAGTTAAATACTAAACACTGTCTTAAAAGATATTGCCGGATTGGAAGCAAACATTTTGGAAAGTACTTAGCTTGATCTAAGTGTGTTTCTTTTTGTTGGTTTCTATTATAAAGGATGAATTGCTGTGGGGAGCAGCTTGGCTTAGGAGGGCATCATATGATGACACTTACCTAAGTTACATACAAAACAATGGCAAAACCCTTGGAGCTGATGACAATATTAATGAATTTGGGTGGGACAATAAGCATGCTGGTCTAAATGTTCTTGTGTCCAAGGTTTGTCTAAATCCATCCCATAATGCTTGTCCTCTTAATCAAAGTGATCTAACTAGATTTACAACTTTTTAATCTTAGATTTGATTGGTTTTTTAATATAGGAAGTCTTAGAAGGAAACATGTACACACTTGAATCATACAAGGCATCAGCAGATAGCTTCATGTGTACTCTCATACCTGAATCTTCCTCATCTCACATAGACTACACTCCTGGTGGCCTCATTTACAAGCCAGGAGGAAGCAACTTGCAACATGCAACAACAATCTCATTTCTTCTTCTTGTTTATGCAAATTACTTGGAAAGAACATCTCAATCAGTGAATTGTGGCAATATAAACGTGGGTCCGTATTCGCTTCGTGAACAAGCGAAGAGGCAGGTCGATTACATATTAGGGGATAATCCTTTGGGATTATCTTACATGGTCGGATATAGTAACAATTATCCTCAACGGATTCATCATCGTGGCTCATCCTTACCGTCGATTAAAGATCACCCTGAATTCATCGGTTGCAAAGAGGGTTCGATTTACTTCAACTCTACAAATCCTAACCTTAATGTGTTGGTTGGAGCAATTGTGGGTGGACCTAGTGAAGATGACTCGTACGGAGATGATCGAGCTGATTTTAAGAAGTCTGAGCCTACTACGTATATTAATGCACCATTTGTTGGTGTGCTTGCTTATTTCGCAGCAAATCCTAATTTTAGTTGAAATGATAGGCCGATTATTTTTGTATATAAGTCAATATTTATTGACATTTCAAAATAGGAAAATGAAGACTCTTTATCTTGGCAAAGGTAAAGAGGGAAGAGGCCTCATATAGATGCTGAATTTGAAGAACTGTATCACAAAACCTCATTGTGAGTTTTTGAAAAGCGATTATGATTGTAAGCAGCTCATTTTGAGATGTAAAATCCAAATGTAGCTTCAAAGTTTACAAAAGGAAATGAAAACAAAAAAAAAAAAATTCAGTTTCTTGCATTTCCTAGCTAGTTAGATGAAGAAAATCAATTGAAAAGCATATGATGTATTTTAAAGAGTTGATGTGGACATCCAACTTCGACATTACAATGATATTCTGTTCTTTTGGATAATTAAAATTGAAGAAAAGAAGAATAAAATATGCATTAATTATGAGAGGAAAATAAATTTTCTTCTTATTATTAAATATTGAGTGGAAAATACAGAGAAAAAAAAAAATTTATGCATAGTGAAATTACCATTTTATTCATATAAATGTATGTTCTAAAATAATTTATAAACATAGGTTACCTTAGTCGTTTTAAAAAAAATTATTTAATTCACACTTTTAAACTCCGTTTATTTCATATAAAATATTTCTCAGTATATTTTTTAGTATTTAGAATATTAAAAAAATTAATAAAAAATATTTTTCTTATCAAATAAAAAATTAAATCATTTTAATAAAAATAATTTTTAAAAAAGAAAATTATTTTTTGCACTTAAATTTTTTTCCAAAATCACTATATATATATTTGTCAATATATTTTACTTTTAAATTAAAATTAAATAATAAAAAATAAATTATTTTATTAAAAAAATTCTTTATGAAAATTATTTTTTAAATACAAATGATTTTTCAGAAATAAATGAAGGATTAATGAGAAAATGAATAGACTTTCATATTTGTCATTTTAAATAAATGGAGGCTTAATGAGAAAATGAGTAGTCTTTTATATTTGCCATTTTCCTATTTATTTATTTATTTATTTATTTTGTCTAATTTTCCTTTCACCGAAACATGTGAAGGGAGAATATATTGATATTTTCCTTTTCAAAATTTTCTTCCTCTATTTTCTGTCAACTTGAATAAGGGCTAAATGTTGAAGTTTACTCCAATACTTATTAGTTTAATTTACTGTATTTTAACTTTTTATCAAAAATATTTTTAAAGTTTCAATTTAAACCTAACTAGATTCAAAAATTTAAAAAAAATTAACCAAATTTCTTGATTTTTTTTTACTTTATATAAAAAAAAAATAAGAAATACAATTTTATGATTTTGTTACTCTAAATTGCTTGATTTATTGATTTAGTCAAATATCAAAAAGCTAAACTTAAATTGAATTTTCTAGGTTAATTTAAGATTTCGTTTGTTTTAAAAAAATATATATCTTTTAATAAAATATTTTTTTATATTTTTAACGTTTAAAATATTATTTTTTAATTAAAAAATAATAATTTTAAAGAAAATGACTCTCTCTTAAAAAAAAGTTATTTTTCATATTTTGAATTTATATTAAAATTTTTGTATATAATTTTATTTTTTAAATTAAAAAAATAAAATATTTTATTAAAAAATATTTTATAAAAAATATTTTAAAAATATAAATTATTTTCCGTTAACAAACGCAATATACTCAATTGAACTTTTACAATAAATAAATAGATGACTTGCAACGTCATTTCTTTATTAAAATGAATTGAAGGTTTTAGCAATTAGAGCGTCATTGATTCACAACCATTTTATGAGATGTAAAGGCAAGAGCGGTGGACGCCTGTTATAGTTTATGAGATGTAAAAAAGCAAATGTAGCTTCAAAAATATTTCAAACATAAAAAAATAAAAATATATAAAATATTTTCTGTTAAAAAAAAATCAATTTCTTGCAAGTTGACTAGTGTTTCATTTTCAAGCATTTTATGATTAGATTAGATTAGATTAGGTAGTTGGATGAAAGTTGATAGTCGGCTTTCAGACATGTGATGTGTTCTAAAGGGTTGATATAGACATCCAACTCCAGCACAGTATTTAAGTTTTAATATAATTAATAATTTATTATATATATTTTTAAAATTAAATATTTAAATTTTTATATAATCAATTCCTTTAAATAAAAGATTATTTGCATTTATAATTTTGTTGGATTAAAAGAAAAGTTTTTAATATTTAAAATATTTTATGAATATTTAAATTTTTTTAATATAATCCTTAAATTTTAGTGTAATTGACAGATTAATACTTAAATATTTAAAACTAAATTCTTAAATATATTTATATTTAATTTGTTTAAAATTATAATTTTTTATTTATTATTGATATTAATTCAAAATTAATTGATAGTTAAATTTTTTTTTTATTTTTTATAAAAATTTATAATTTATTTAAAAGTTATTTAATAAATTATAAGTATTTTATGAAAATTTTAAAATTATAAGTATTGAAGTATTTTAATTAATAAAAATTGAAAAATAAAAAATAATAAAAATTAGTTAAATAAAATATTATAAATAAAAATTAATAGGAATTTAAGTGTGCTTTCAAATAAAAATAAAGGATCAAAATATTTAAATTATAATAGATGAGAACAAACTGTTTATAAAAAAATTTAAGTGTATATTTTTAAAAATACAGAAACTATCTATTAATTATATTAAAATTTAAAAATTTAAGTATAATTTATCTATTTAATAAGAGTAATAAAAATACTTTTACATTTTCAATAATAAAAGTAGGTGGAGGGATATCTAATTTGAATATATAGATTATAAAAATATTTAAATGTTGAATTTTAAAAATATACTGTAATTTATTTAATTTTTTTAATGTTAATATTTTAATTTTACTTTTGTATTTATTGATAATCTATTTTTATTTTAAACTCAATTTAATAAAAAATTGAAGTAAAATTAATTTAATGTTTACGAAACATAAACTATAATACATAGTGTAATAATTTTTTAAAGACAACATTCCATTTTGAGTTTATTTGACAAATAACAGTTATCACTTATACTTTATTATAATCATTAGCTAATAATTGATTTTAAGCAGTGACGGAGCCATGTTGGAAACAAGAAGTTCTCTGAAATTTTTAAAATTTTTTGGGATTATTATATAATTTTATCTTAATTTTACATAAATAAGATAAAAATAATTATTTAATTTCTAAATTTTTTAAAAACTATACAATTAAAATATCTATTATATCTTAAATATTTACATTATTTAGTTTATATAATTTTATTTATATATATAATTTAATATATATTAATTTAAATATAACTAAAGCTAAATCAAATTAATTAATTAATTTTAATAAATTATTAAATAATTTAACTTTATAAAATACTAAAATTATTTTACTCAAATAATTTTAATATAAAAACAAATAATTTTCTTCCGTATATAAAATCACAACTTCAAATATTATTTTCACAATATTCACCTGCTTCTTTATTATTTTTCTTTATTATTTTTCGATATACAAAAGTTGTTTCTATTTTTCAAGCTTTCAATTTTAAATATCTTAAATTTTTTTTTTCCTTTCAAAATATTTATAGTGTTTATTTATTATTGTAAAGATGGTAAATTTTTTTATTTAACTTCATTTATACGATTGGAATTATGTTTAATTATTAAAATTGTTGTCCCTTAAAGCAACCTAAGAAGGATGAATTGAGTTTATAAAAAATTTAAAGGCAAAAACACAAATTAGAAGGCAATAAGGAAGAGAATAATCAACACAAGGATTTATAGAGATTCGGCTATCTCAAGCTTACGTTCTCTCCTCAAGACCCTTGAGAGTTCAACTCCACTATCAAATCTTAAAACCCCTTACAATTTTAGAGTAAACTTTTGCTCTTTACAATTCTCTTTTTCCCTCAAGAACAATCATTTGCTCAAAAGCAATTCTTTGCTCAATACCACACCCACCACAATTAATTCACTCAACAACCTTCACTCAATCTTAAAACTCAAACTAATTACAACTCAAGACAGACTTTCAAGAAATTAATGCAATAGCTCAAGGTTTTGAGAGAGAGTGTGTGAAAAGGCTTTAATCTCAATAGGTGTTTGCTTAGATAGTTGTTGTAACCTTTTCAGATTAAAAACACATTATATTTATAGTTCTGTCATAAATATGGCCGTTGGAGATGCATTAAATACAAATAGAGTCGTTTATATACAGAAATAACCGTTATATCGTACTCAGAAAAACTCAGGTTCGGCGACCTAAGGTTAACGTTCGGCGGCCGAACATATGGGACTTTTATCTCTGTCCCTCAATTTCGGAAGCCGAAGTTTTGACTTAGGGGGCATATTGAAAACTGACTTTCGGCGGCCGAAAGTCAATGTTCGGCGGCCGAACATATGGGACTTTCGTTTCTGTCCCTCACTTTCGGAAGCCAAAATTGGCTTTAGGGTACACAAAAATGTTTCATTAAATTCCTTGAAAAATCATAACTTAGGCTATGAAAATCCATTTTTTCAATCCGTTTGAATTTTTTTAACCTATATTTTTAGATCTTTTATTTTGATAAAGAATAATTTTGAAATCACTCCTTTTAAAAATTTCATTTTGGTCCCTCAAAGTCAATTACTTAAAACTCAGCCATATTTAAAAACTTTTAGAATTGAAAGAAACCTTGAGCCATCACAAATAATTAATTGAAATTCACAATGCATAAAACAACAATGCATAAATAAAAAATTTCTTTCTGATCCATTTCTAGTGGTATGCTTCCAAAATAGACACTTTTCACTTTTGAGACTAAAGCGATTTCATTCATTTTAGTAAGGGACTTACAAGCTCAAATAAACACTTTTGAAAATAATTAGTAGCACACCAATTATTTATTAATCATCAAAACAAGGATTAGAACATTTAGGTCCAACAATCTCCCCCTTTTTTATGATAACAAACAATTGGTGAATGATAAGATAAATGATCACAAGTGTAGTGTGTGGATTTTAAGAATTACTCCTCCTTAATGTGCTCCCCCTTTCAAAAATATTTATACCATATTTAAAATTTGAGAAGACACATAAGGGAGGCTTTGACTCAATGCAATGAGATGCAATGGATCCTATATGAATGAATGAGCCTAAAAAAATGCATCTCAAGAAGAACTAAAATCATACACAATATTCATAATTCAAAAGAGTTAAATAAATATCAAGGTATTAGCAAAGTACTCCATAAACATCATCTTATATCCATAAATATCTAATATCCAAAAAAAGTTAAATAAACAAAATACTTCATAAACATCATCTAATATCCATAAAATGTACATATCTGCCCCTTTTGACATCATAAAAAACAAATGTACCAAAATACCAAAAGGGGAATAACAAAAGCATACAAGCAAAACAAACAAAACAAAAAAATATATCACTGAGGAGGCTGAGAAGGTGGCACCTCAGACGACTGCTGAAGGAAGTACAGAATCTGTCTCTGCTGCTCTATAAGGGTTTGCTGTTGGTTAGCAAGTCTGTAACGACCCGAAAATCGGACCGCTACCGGCGCTAGGATCCGGGTCGGCTTAAGGCCGCCAAGACCCGTAGCAAGCCTGACATACAACCTGGAAACCTGTTTAATCCCATACATGATCAACAACATACATAAAAATTTAAAACTTTTCTTTCACTCATAAGCCAAACTCAACCTGAGCATACACTGAACATTCTCATAATCATAATCATGACCCCTCCGTGGGATCTCATTAATGCCCCAATGGGCGATACATCATAAGATGAGTTGGCTTACATAAACATCATAAAAAGATTTAAGATCATGTATTAAAAGGGATATCTCATACATAAAGTCAAGCACAAATCTCTAATCCTCAAAATCATTACATGACTGAAACTGTACTTTTACATAACTTAATACATTTATCATGTCCACACTATCTATTACAAATACCAGACTTCATTACTCTTGTAAACCTCCTGGTCTACCCTGTACCTGCAATCCTGGGGAAATTGGGAGAGGGGTGAGCTACTAGAGCCCAGTGAGCAGAATAATAAAATATTTAAAAACATACGATAACATGGAATGCATCACATCACAGCTAAATCACATCAAGGATGAACCTGTCACCAATAGCCCTCTACATGGTCCAAATGTGCCAGAACGTAGAATGGGTCCTGGTCTTTCCCTTACATATCATAACATAACAGTGTCCAACTGTGCCAGAACGTAGAATGGGTCCTGGTCTTTCCCTTACATAGTGCCAGCGAACGTAGAATGGGTCCCACTGGTCTTACATTCCGTACCGTACATATCACATCGTCATATCATAGATCGAGGGCTATGGATCATCCAACATTCATCCACATCAACATTTAAAATATGCAATGCAACATATTCGTGAATTCTAATGCAAA
Organism: Manihot esculenta; assembly: GCF_001659605.2. Classification (NCBI taxonomy): domain Eukaryota; kingdom Viridiplantae; phylum Streptophyta; class Magnoliopsida; order Malpighiales; family Euphorbiaceae; genus Manihot; species Manihot esculenta. Next base: position 14,668,186 of record NC_035171.2, read on the forward strand.
CAACCTAATTCATCACATGGCATTCATGATGCATGATCATGCTCAATCCTTACAATTGGTTTGCTTAAAAAAAAAACATAAAGGGTTATTCCACTCACATCTGGATAGCTCTGACCAGACACTGGGGCAACAGACTCACTGCTGGGGTCCTCGGTTCCTCGGGTCCGAACCTACACAGGTGGACTCAAATGAGGGACCAGACATACATGAACATAACTCTAAACTATTCCCCAAAAACCCCCTAAAACATCATGAAAAAATCATAGAAAAACATGCAAAAAATGGCTGAACAGGGCACTTTCGGAGGCAGGTTCGGCGGCCGAAAGTCCCTCCAGAGCCGAAAGTCAGGCAGGTTCGGCGGCACCTTCGGCGGCCGAAACTCCCAGACAGAGGCGAAACTCATGCATGTTCGGCGGCACTTTCGGCGGCCGAAACTCCCAAACAGAGACGAAAGTCTCCTTTCGGGGGCAAGCTTCGGCAGCCAAAGGCTGCCTCCACAAGAGGGTTCGACGGTCGAAAGTCCCTTCGGCTGCCGAACCTGGTTTCTCCCAAAGGGCAGAAACTCGGTTCAAACATGCACAAATGCCTCCAAACTCAAACCAACATGCATTTAGCTCAACCAAAACATGCATTCAAGCTCCTAGGGGTCTCAAACTACCTTAAACCCTAACTACAACACATCAAACACACATTACAAGCCACATTGTTTAAGAACATACATTTATACCCATAAACATAACTATGACCTAAACATGCATTCTATCCCCATGAACTTCATAAAACTTACTTAAAACATAATATAAGCTAGAGATCGACTCTTACTTCTTGAAGATCGAGAGTAGAGGCGACCAAACTTGGTGTTGGGAGAGATTTGAGTTCTTGAACCTCAAAGCTCCAAAACTTTGCTCAAAAGCTCAAATCTTCAAAATGAAGTTAAAACAAATGAAAAACTTGAAAGATCTAGAGGAAAAACATCAAAGATCGGTGAGGGGCAGCGGAAAGCTCACCTTGGCCGAAAATGGGGAAAAGCTCGCCCATTTTCGGCTAAGGGACCCTTTTATAGTGGCTGGCCAGGCCACGTTCGGGGGCCGAATGTGCCTCCGCATGCATGCCATGTTCTGCGGCCGAACTTGAGGTTCGGCGGCCGAACCTGGACTTCCTCACTTATGCTTTCGGGGGCCTAAAGGCGCTCCCGAAGGCATGCATGTTCGGCAGCCGAACTTGAGGTTCGGCGGCCGAACCTGAGTTTTCCTCCAAGCATGTTTTCATGCAAAAACTCATTTCCATTTTACTTAAAACCATGAAATACCTTAAAACATTTTATGAAAACATGATTCTACCCTACTAGAGGCTTCCGACATCCGAGATTCCACCGGACGGTAGGAATTTCGATACCGGAGTCTAGCCGGGTACTACAAAGTCGTACTAACTTCTGCTCCATCTGAGTCTGGCGATCAAACATCTAAGTCTGGCAATCAGACATCTAAGCAACCTGCAGCTCCAGACAACCCATGGCATCATAAAGATCAGATGTAGTCCGAGAAGATGTACCCTGCTCGGTAGACCTGCATGTACTAGCATCTCCTCTAGGAGCCTGCTCTGTCTCTGGATCAGCAGGAGAACCATCATCTGACTCCTCCTCATCATCAGAACCATCATGCGTCTACGATGATGCTCGTACTGCTCTGCGTGCTGCAAAATCTCTCTTAGAATAAAACTCATTGCCTCTCCTAGTCAGACCCATGTGGAGGAGAGTAGCCTCAGTGTAGGGAGAGTACTCACTAGATAAGGGTAAGGGAGACTCGGTGTTTGGGTCAACCCCTAGAGCTCGGAGAATGAGGGTAAGGTGACGACCGAAAGGAAGACAGCCTCTACTCAGCCTAAGAGAGTTTGCTATGGTATGAAGCATAATATGTGGCAGGTTTAGAGCTCGACCCTCTAATAGGCAGGACACCACAAACATATCGGAATAGGAAAGAGCAGTCCTGTGACCTGCTCGAGGGAGAACCTCATAAGTGACAATATGATGGATGACCTTAGGAAGGGTAGTGAGGTCACAGGTCATAAGCCTAGATGGCTGCTCAAGCTCGGTGTCTCCTGAAATAATTCGAGTCTGGTGAAGGGAAGAGACCTCACCAGCGATCCACTTATGTGTAGTGGATACTACATGATCAATCCAAATTTAGACCATTTTATCATGATGTTATTGATGTTAATTTACACTTTTTCTATCTAATTTTCTGGTTTTGATCTTATTTTGCAGAAAATGGTGTAAAGAGATAATTTGGAGAAAATGCCCTTAAAACTGCCTAAAATGGAACAAAGGAGAATAAGCATGCCAAGTTGCAACTGAAGATGAGATAAACAAGGAAAGTAATTTGAAATTCAAATTTCAAATCTCCAAGAGCATTCAAAATTCAAGATTCAGCTTATTAAGGAAAGTGGTAAATAAGGAAAGTGGCAAATAAGGAAAGTGCAGTCAGCAGAGCAATTCAAATTTCAAATCTTCAAGAATCCCTTTCCTTATTGAGGAAGCCAAATCTCAAGAAGATTCACATTCATAATTTGAAATTCAAAATTCAACTTGTTGAGGAAGCCAAAGAAGACACACTTGCCCCCCAAGTCTTGCACATTCAAAATTTAAAATTCAAAAGAGAGGCTCCACCTCATCAATGCACTTGGGCGGCAAGGGCAGCAAGGAAGACCAACTTGGGCAGCAAGGAAGACCAACTTGGGCAGCAAGGAGACCTAGCGCAACACTTTCAACTATAAAAAGACGCATAAGGAGCCTTCCCATGCCTTTTCTACTCTCCCTTGGACACACATACGGGATTGCAAGTGGCTACATCTCTTCTTCATCTCTTTCTTTATTTTTGGTTTTGTTTCAGCCATGAGTGGCTGAAACCTTTATTTCTAGTTGAAGATTGATTGATACTTTAGTTGTTTTATGGATTGGGAGATCTGAACACACATTGTTTAACTTTTATTTTTCAATATTCATGCAATTTCATGCTTAATTCCATTGTCGCTTTGTTATTTTGATTAATATGGCCAATTGATTCTTGATTGTAAGGTAATAAATTGTTAGTTTGGATAGTTTTAAGTCCGTAATTGCTTGGATTGTTCAAACACAAGTAACTCTTGGTGTAAAAACTAAGAAAATTGCATGATCTAGCGATATCACCATGCGTTTGGGTAGCTAGAATTAGGTCTCTCTATTTCTTAATGCGATTGACAGTTGTTAAATGCCTAAGGCCCAAGGACGTTCCTTGGCAACTTGTTGATTAGTGATTGGTTAGAGGACGTTCCCTAATTAATTTATGCTTAAGGAGAGATATGATGGTGAGAAGCGTCTTCCATCTCCATAACTAATTTATTGAATCAAACAAAGGAACCTAAGTATCAATGATCAATCCCAACAACTGAAGTGGATCCAATTCTTCAACTAGAGCTTTTCTTATATTTGAATTCCTTTACTCTAATTATTTGCTTTATTTTATTGCTTTCAGTATTAGTTTAATTGAATCAATCTCAAAAGCCCCCTTTTTAATTTGCTTTCAGTTTAATTTACTTTCAGTTTATTTTGCTTTGAGTTCATTTTCTTGGTCTTGATAAGGAAAATAGGTAAGTATCAATTTCCTGTGGATTCGATCATTTTGCCACTATCTATAGTTGTAAAATTGTTGATAACCAAAAATGTTATTTTTGACCAGCTTCGACAACCGCACATCACTACAGCTCTAGAGTTATGGATACCCAAATGCTGAGCAATGATGTCAGGAGTGAGATAAACTCGCTGACCATTAACAATACTGACCAAGTGAGGGGGAGAGTGACGAGTGAAGGTGTGTAGGTTTGCATAAAACTCCCTAACAAGCCTAGGGTGAGTGTCTGAGGGAGTAATCAGGAGATGCTCCCAACCCTTGACAATAAATGGCTGTAGGAATCCATGAGAACGAAATAATTGAACACTGTTTGCATGAATAGTTCTCCCAAGATGAGCAAATCTGAGAGAGAATGGCTGAAAGGCAGGATCCTCATCTCTGACTATGAGGAACTCAAAGGTGGAGATGCAGGGGGTCTGGGGAGGGGGACCTAGGAGCCTCGGCTTGCCTACTAGATTGACCTCTAAAATATAGGTGTCTATGGGCTGTTTGTTTTCTTCCCATTCTTAAACAGATAATAGCTAAAGAGGCATATAAAAAAAGGAAAAAAAAAAGACAAACAAGAAAGAGCTAATCCATAAGCAACACAGTACCAAAAAAGCCAACCAATAAGTAACATAGTACCATAGAACAACCAAATATTTATCATTGCACCATATCCATAATCAACATCAAAAATAATTCCAAAATAAACTAAGTTTTGATTGCATCATAATTTTCATTAAAAAAATATTTGTAAAGCAAAAACAGACATACATAAAAAAAATTATAAAATAAAAAAAAATGTGTATATAAAGAAGGCAACAAAAAACAAAAAAAAATTACCCAAAAAATTTTATATTGCCCATATCAAAAATTTCATCAAAAACAAAATCCTAGGCAGATTAAAGGGCAAAAAACAAAATCAAATAAAAACAAAATAAAGTAAAAAGAAAAAAAAATAGAGAGAGAAAGTTTACATACCCAAACTTAAAACGCTCCAAATGGATTCCTTGAGAAGAAAAGAGAGTGTTTTTGTGCGTTTGAGTGAAGAAAAAGAGGGAAAATGGAGGTTTTTTTGGGGGAAAAATGGCTCAAAACAGCCGATTTTTGAGAGGGAGACGAAGAGAGCTTCGGAGAGAGAGAGAGAGAGTCGCGCGAGGAAGACGAAGAAGACGATGAGCTGTCGCGGGGGGTTTTTAAAAACGCGTAGTTTTGGCGGCCAAACTAAGCTTCAGCGGTCGAAACTGGACAATGTTGGGCGGCCGAACTAAGATTCGGCGGCCGAAACTAGACAATTTTAGGCGGCCGAATAAAATGTTAGGCGGTGAAAAGAAGAGAAAAGAAAAACAAAAACAAAAATTCCTGCTTTTCATATTGCCCTTGAAACTTAAAGTTAGGGGGCCGAATATGCTTCCAAACATAGAATTTTTGGGCTCCCCTTTATTTATTTATTTTATTATTATAAAAAAAAATTAAATTAAATAAAAAACCATTTAAAAAGAGTTCAGAAGTATTTTTAAAAAAAGGAATTAAATCATTGAATTCATTACAATTCATTTTGGGTGTACCAAAACATGATGAAATTACATTTTAAAGCAATAAAAAAGATATCAAACCATTTGACAAGTTTTTTAAAAAAAATAGAACAAGTAAAGAAAAGAAGGAAAAAAAGATTAAAAGCATATACTCAACAAATAACACCATCTAGCATTCCCAATGTAACGACCCCAAAATGGACCGTCACCGGCGCTAGGATTCAGGTCGGCTTAAGGCCGCCAGAACCCGTAGCAAGCCTGCTATACTCTCTGTATACCTGTAAATCTCATACATGATCATACATTTTCTGTGAAAATAAAAACTCTTTTCTCTGTACCACGGCTTAACCTGTGCATGCACTATCTCTGTACTCTGTACTCTGTACCCCTGACTAGAGCTTGCTCTAGATGGGTTAACTCATACCTGTTAAGCCTGGTTTTTCACATACTCTGTAAAACATATACATATACAGATCATGTACATAACAAAAGATTTACAACACAAACATCACTAAGTCAAGCACAATTCTAACTGGTTACACAACTGTTACAGCTCTTTAATATTACATGTCCACTAACTATTACACAGCTCTTCTCTTTTCCTGGCCTCTGCTGGACTTCCCCTGTACACTGTACACTGAATCTGCAAGACTGGGGTTAAGGGAGTGGGATGAGCTCTATAGCCCAGTGAGTAGAACAATGAAACATATCATTAAAACATGATCTTATGGAATGCACCATATCACAGACAAACCACATTAAGGGGAAACCTGTCACCACATAGTCCCAGTAACTGTTCCGTGCCAGGCCGTAGACTGGGGTCCTGGTCTCTCTGTACTGTATATGTATCTGTATATATAACACCTGTACTTACCATTTGCCAGGGCATAGACTGGGCACCTGGTTTTTACTATACATGCCAGGCCGTAGAATGAGGTCCTGGACTTTCCTATACCTGCCAGGCCGTAGAATGGGGTCCTGGACTACCTGTTTGGAACTATTGGATCATTCAGCATTCACCCACATCCACAATTAAGTATGCAATGCAACATATTCGTGGATTCTAATGCAATCAACCTATTACATAACCATGATGCATGATATATGCTAAAAATATTCCATTTCTCAATTAAAAGAATTAAGTTTAGTTCCACTCACCTCTGGCTATCTGGACTGACTCTGCAGGCTCTGAACACTCTGGAGCAGTACTCACTGCTGCTCTCTCTGGTTCCTCTGGTCTGTGTAAGCACAGATAAACTCAAATGAGCGACCAAACTAGCTTATAAACAATTCTATTACACTCCCCAAGAATCCCCCTAAACTCACTCAAACATCCATGCAAAGCATGCAAAGGAAGGCTGGACAGGACACTTTCGGTGGCAGGTTCGGCGGCCGAAAGTCCTCTCCAGAAATGAAACTCATGCACCTTCGGCGGCCGAAGCTCTACTTTCGGCAGCCGAACCCTTTCGGGGGCAAGGTTCGGAGGCTGAAAGGCACTCCAGAGACGAAAGTCTCTAACCTTCGGCGGCCGAACTCCCCTCCAGAGCCGAAAGTCCAAAAGCTCGGGGGCAAGCTTGGGCAGCTGAAGCCACCTCCTCATGGGTTCGGCGGCCGAATGTACCTTCGGCGGCCGAACCTGAGTTCATCCGCAAGGCAGAAACTTGCTCTGCCTCTCGCCAAAAGCACAACACATCTCCCCATCTCAAACACCTCAATCCCTCAACTTGCATATACCCAAGTATATGCTCCAAAGGGTCAAAAACTACCTTAAAACCCCAACAACACAAACATACAACACATATACAAGCTTCTCTCACAAAATCACCAAAACCTCAAAAAGAACCCTATTCATGCAACTCTCTCCCATAACCGCATAAAACCTTCAGAAAACATAAAAACAAGCTCAGGATCTTCACTTACCTCTTGAAACCAAGAAGCTGATCGATCCTAACGTGGAGTTTTGGAGCAACTCTCCTTCAAACTCTCCAAACTTCAAAATTCAAGTTTCTAACTCAAAAACCTTCAAATAAACATCAAAATCAATCAAATCTTTGCATGAGTTAATGAAAACATGAAGAAAACTCTCAGAAGGACAGGGTCTCACCTCAGCAGGTCAAAGAAACGGTGATATTATCGTTTCTACCGACTGAGGGCCTTTTATAGGTAGCTGGCCAGACCACCTTCGGTGGCCACACGTGAAACCGAAAGCCATGCATGTTCGGCGGCCGAACCTCAACTTCGGCGGCCGAACCTCAACTTCGGCGGCCGAACCTGGCTTTTCTGCCTTGGTTCATTTCACTTAAAAACTCATTTCCATAGGCTTTAAAACTATAGAACATACCAAAACATGTTAGAAAAACATAAATCTAACCCTTCTAGAGTCTTCCGGCATCCGAAACTCCATCGGAAAGTAGAATTCCGATGCCGGACTCTAGCCGGGTATTACATTCTCTCCCCCTTAAGAACATTCGTCCTCGAATGTTCCGAAAATAAATAACTAACACATACAAAAGAGGAAACGAACCTCAAAACAAATATAGATACTGCTGGAGCATAGACTCTCGCGTCTCCCAGGTGCATTTTCTAGATTATGGTGATTCCACAGAACTTTCACTATCGGAATTTCCTTGTTCCTTAGCTGCCTGATCTGCGTGTCGAGAATCCGTACTGGCTGCTCTATATAGGTGAGATCTCAAAGAATCTCCACATCAGGCTCACTCAGAACCTGACTCGGATCTGACACAAACTGCCGTAGCATAGAAACATGAAATACCGGGTGAAGTCTCTCCATAGAAGCAGGTCAATCCAGCTTATATGACACATTCCCGATCCTCTGCAAGATCTCAAAGGGTCCAATGTATCGTGAAGCTAACTTACCTTTTCTTCCAAAATGAACGACTCCTTTCATTGGAGACACCTTCAGCAATACCATATTGCCCTTCTGAAACTCTAACTGCTTTCTGCGCACGTCTGCATAACTTTTCTGTCTGCTCTGAGCTGTTCTGATTCTCTCTCTGATCATGGGCACCACTCTACTGGTAATCTCTACTAACTCTGGCCCTGCAAGAGCTTTCTCTCCTATTTCTTCCCAGCAAACAGGGGATCTGCACTTCCTCCCATACAACGCTTCATAAGGAGCCATTCCTATGCTAGCATGATGGCTGTTATTGTAGGCAAACTCCACCAAAGGTAGATGCTGCCTCCAAGAACCGTCAAAGTCTAACACACACAATCAAAGCATATCCTCTATGGTCTGGATGGTCCTCTCTGACTGTCCATCAGTCTGTGGATGGAAAGTAGTGCTAAAATCCAACCTCGTGCCCATCGCACTCTGCAGACTTCGCCAAAATCGGGAGGTGAACTGAGGTCCTCTGTCTGAGACTATAGACACTGGAACTCCATGTAATCTCACTATCTCGTCTAGATAGACCTGTGCCAACTTATCCACAGAATAGTTACTCCAAATTGGAAGAAAATGAGCAGATTTCGTGAGTCTGTCCACAATCACCCATATAGAGTCTATTCTGTTGGATGCTGCTGGTAAACCCACTACAAAATCCATAGCTATGTTCTCCCATTTCCATTCTGGAATCGGCAGTGGATTAAGCATTCCAGCTGGCTTCTGATGTTCTAATTTCACCCTCTGACAACTCTCACAGGCTGTCACGAACTGCATCACGAACTGCGCCACTTCTTTCTTCATGGCTGGCCACCAATATACCCTCTTCAAATCCTGATACATCTTGGTGGCTCCTGGGTGAACACTATACCTCGCATTATGAGCTTCCCTCATAATGTCTTCTTTCAAACTACTAACATCTGGTACACAAAGTCGACTCCCATAGCGAAGGATCCCTTTGCTGTCAAATCTGAACTCTGCACTGTTGCCTGACTGAACAGTCTTGGCAATTGTCATCAACGCAGGGTCCTCATGTTGTTTCTGCGCGATCTGTTCTAGAAACACAGGTGTCACTCTCATCTGTGCTATCAACGCACCTGTACCAGACAACTCTAGCTGTAACCCCTCTTCTAAGAGCTTGTAAAGCTCCATCACGACTGGTCTCCGCTCTGCTGCTATATGGGATAAACTGCCTAGTGATTTCTGGCTGAGGGCGTCTGCCACAACATTCGCCTTACCCGGATGATATAGGATTTTACAATCATAATCACTGAGCAATTCCACCCATCGTCTCTGCCTCAAATTCAGCTCTCTTTGACTCAAGATGTACTGTAAACTCTTGTGATCTGTGAAGATCTCGCATTTAACCCCGTAGAGGTAATGCCTCCACATCTTGAGTGCAAAGATAACTGCTGCCATCTCCAGGTCATGGGTTGGGTAATTCAACTCGTGCTTCTTCAACTGTCTAGAAGCATAAGCAATCACCCTATCACTCTGCATCAAAACACAACCCAATCCCACTCGAGATACATCACAGTACACTGTGAAATCCTCAGTACTAACAGGCAGAGCAATTACTGGTGCTGAAGTCAATCTCCTCTTGAGCTCCTCAAAGCTCTCTTCACACTGGTCTGACTAGATAAACTTCTGGTTCTTCTGAGTTAGTTTGGTCATAGGAGCTGCTATCTTTGAGAAGTTATGACCGAACCTCCTGTAGTAACCTGCCAGTCCCAGAAAACTTTTAATCTCAGTCACTGTGGTGGCTCTGGGCCAGTTAGCTACAGCCTCTATCTTCTTGGGGTCTACCTCAATTCCTTCTGCTGATACCACATGTCCCAAGAAGGAAATGCTCCTCAACCAAAACTCACACTTCGAGAACTTGGCATATAAACCATGCTCTCTCAGTGTCTGCAGAATTATCCTCAGATGTTGGGCATGCTCCTCCGCATCTCTGGAATACACTAAGATGTCATCGATAAAAACAATAACAAAGTGATCCAGATACTCGCTGAAAACTCTATTCATGAGATCCATGAATGCTGCAGGGGCGTTAGTCAACCCGAACGGCATCACTAAGAACTCATAATGCCCATATCTGGTCCTGAAAGCTGTCTTTGGCACATCTGCCTCTCTGACTCTCAACTGATGATACCCGGATCTCAGATCTATTTTAGAGAAACAACCTGCTCCAGCTAACTGGTCGAATAGATCATCAATCCGAGGTAAAGGATACCTGTTCTTGGTAGTGACCTTGTTCAACTGTCTGTAGTCGATACAAAGTCTGAGGGATCCATCCTTCTTTCGGACAAAGAGCACTGGAGCACCCCAAGGTGAGGTACTAGGGCGGATGAAACCCTTATCTACCAAGTCCTGCAACTGTTCTTTCAACTCCTTTAACTCTGCTGGCGCCATCCTGTAGGGAGGAATAGAGATAGGTCTGGTACCAGGCAGCAATTCTATCTCAAACCCTATCTCCCTATCAGGTGGTAGTCCTGGTAAATCGTCTGGGAACACATCTGGAAACTCTCGGACTACAGGTATTGTGGCTGGTTCCCTAACCTGACTATCTAGCTCCCTCACATGAGCTAGAAACCCCTGACAACCCCTCCTAAGCAAACGACGAGCCTGAAGGGCTGAAATCATACCTCTGGGTGTACCCCTCCTGTCTCCTCTGAAGACACACTCGGACCCATCCTGGTCTCTGAGACTCACTACCTTGTCTCTACAGTCCAAAGTTGCACTATATGCAGATAGCCAATCCATCCCTAGAATGACATCAAAATCCGTCAAATTTAGAACCACAAGGTCAACTGGAAGGCATCTACCCTCTATGAACACTGGATGAAACGACAGACTGACACTGCCACTGATGGGTCACACTTGGGTCCACTGACCCAGAGAGGATACTCTAACTCAGAACTGATCAAACCCAACCTCTCTATGGCTCTCGAAGCAATAAAGGAATGAGAAGCACCGGGGTCCATAAAAGCATACACATCTGAACACCCAATGATGAGATTACCTGACACCACTGTGTTCGACGTGTTAGCCTCCTCCTGTGTCACAGTGAAAATCCATGTTGGGGCTACCGGATTTCCACCTCGGGAACCTGCTGCTGAAGTAGAGGCTGCCCCTCTCCCTCTACCTCTGCCACTACTCTGAGGCACGGCTGGAGCTGCTGGCTGTACTACACTGCCTGAACTCATCTGCTAGGATGGTGCAAACGTCATCTGAGGACATTCCCGAGCAAAATGCCCTTCCTGTCCACACCTAAAATAGGCTGAAGATCCCAACTGACAAGCTCCCTTGTGTGGTCTCCCACATCTCCGACATACTGGACTGCTTGTGCCAGAGCTTGTGCCACTACCTATTTCCAGACTAGACTTGACTTTACTCCAGAACTTATTCTTTGTTCCTTTTGTCTTTTCCCATCTTTTGCTACCTAAAGTTGCTGAACTGGGGGCTTTAGAACCCGAAGCCTGTGCCCTTGACTGTCTCTGAATATTGGCACTTGCTTCCATTTTCCTGGCTGCATCCACAATAGAGTGGAAACTCTCCTTTTCTGCTGGAAGAATCAAGGAAGAATACCTGGGATGAAGTCTCATAGTATATCTCCTTGCCTTCTTCTGATCAGTATCATAGGCCTGACCCACGTACTGAAGCAAATCCAGGAACTTATCTGTGAATTCATCAACACTCATCTCATCTGTCTGTCTCAACTGTTCAAATTCTACTACTTTCATCTCCCTGGAGCTATCAGGAAAAGCCCATCCTGCAAACTCATTGGCGAACTCTCCCCATGACATGTTGTCTATCCTAGGCTCCATATAGTTCTTGAACCATTCTTGAGCTTTCTTACACTTCAATGTAAACCCCGCCATTTCTATGGCTCTGCTATCATCTGCTCCCAATTCACTGGTTATCATCCTAACTGATTTGAGGTATTCAAATGGATCATCTCCCGTGTTATATTTGGGAGCATCCAATTTCAGGTACTCCGTCATTTTCACCTTACTTCCCCTAGATGAGCTAAGTTGCTGTGCGTCAACAATAGGGGCTACTGGTTCTGGTTGTGGTGGTGGAGGTACTGCGTCATATAGCTCTGGGTGTGCTGCACTTGGATGGGTAGAGGAAGATGGATACATAGGGTATGGTGGGTAATAATGAGGATAAGGCATATATGGCATGTAAGTAGGATATGGGACAAAACTCGAGTACTCCGACATACCTTCCATCGGATACCCTGGGTCCTGAGGAAAGGCTGGATACCCAAACCCCGAGGCCTGAGCGCCTCCCTGCGACTCTCCCATACCTTCATCAGATCTGCCTACACCCATGCTGTCTTCTACTGCCTGGTCAACCTCCATAGCCTCCCTCACTTCCTCTGATCTCCCTCCTCTAGCTGTTCCTCTTCTGCTCTCGTCCACAGACCTTCTAGGGTCTATTGACGTACCTTCCCTGCTAGATCTCTGAGACCTTGCCCTTGGCAATGCAGGAGGATGAGCAGCTGGTCTCTCACTATCTGGTGGGACTCCAGTCAATCGAGCTGATCGATGAGTTCCTCGCATCTTAACTCTGAAAAACAACACATAGCATAGCACTTTTAACACATAAACATCACATATCAATACTGCACATACAAATCATGGCATGTCATAGCAGTAAACAGATAGGACTCAACACCCTATCCCAGTGGACATGATTTCCAATTGTGCTTGACCACCTCTAGCCTCTATGAGCCCGACACTCTCTCTATAGGTTCGATCATGTGAACCTAGGGCTCTGATACCAATCTGTAACGACCCCAAAATGGACCGTCACCGGCGCTAGGATTCAGGTCGGCTTAAGGCCGCCAGAACCCGTAGCAAGCCTGCTATACTCTCTGTATACCTGTAAATCTCATACATGATCATACATTTTCTGTAAAAATAAAAACTCTTTTCTCTGTACCATGGCTTAACCTGTGCATGCACTATCTCTGTACTCTGTACTCTGTACCCCTGACTAGAGCTTGCTCTAGATGGGTTAACTCATACCTGTTAAGCCTGGTTTTTCACATACTCTGTAAAACATATACATATACAGATCATGTACATAACAAAAGATTTACAACACAAACATCACTAAGTCAAGCACAATTCTAACTGGTTACACAACTGTTACAGCTCTTTAATATTACATGTCCACTAACTATTACACAACTCTTCTCTTTTCCTGGCCTCTGCTGGACTTCTCCTGTAAGTGCTGTACACTGAACCTGCAAGACTGGGGTTAAGGGAGTGGGATGAGCTCTATAGCCCAGTGAGTAGAATAGTGAAACATATCATTAAAACATGATCTTATGGAATGCACCATATCACAGACAAACCACATCAAGGGGAAACCTGTCACCACATAGTCCCAGTAACTGTTCCGTGCCAGGCCGTAGACTGGGGTCCTGGTCTCTCTGTACTGTATATGTATCTGTGTATATAACACCTGTACTTACCATTTGCCAGGGCATAGACTGGGCACCTGGTTTTTACTATACCTGCCAGGCCGTAGAATGGGGTCCTGGACTTTCCTATACCTGCCAGGCCGTAGAATGGGGTCCTGGACTACCTGTCTGGAACTATTGGATCATTCAGCATTCACCCACATCCACAATTAAGTATGCAATGCAATATATTCATGGATTCTAATGCAATCAACCTATTACATAACCATGATGCATGATATATGCTAAAAATATTCCATTTCTCAATTAAAAGAATTAAGTTTAGTTCCACTCACCTCTGGCTATCTGGACTAACTCTGCAGGCTCTGAACACTCTGGAGCAGTACTCACTGCTGCTCTGTCTGGTTCCTCTGGTCTGTGTAAGCATAGATAAACTCAAATGAGGGACCAAACTAGCTTATAAACAACTCTATTACACTCCCCAAGAATCCCCCTAAACTCACTCAAACATCCATGCAAAGCATGCAAAGGAAGGCTGGACAGGACACTTTCGGCGGCAGGTTCGGCGGCCGAAAGTCCTCTCCAGAAACGAAACTCATGCACCTTCGGCGGCCGAAGCTCTACTTTCGGCAGCCGAAGCTCTACTTTCGGCAGCCGAAGCTCTACTTTCGGCAGCCGAACCCTTTCGGGGGCAAGGTTCGGAGGCTGAAAGGCACTCCAGAGACGAAAGTCTCTAACCTTCGGCGGCCGAACTCCCCTCCAGAGCCGAAAGTCCAAAAGCTCGGGGGCAAGCTTGGGCAGCCGAAGCCACCTCCTCATGGGTTCGGCGGCCGAATGTACCTTCGGCGGTCGAACCTGAGTTCATCCGCAAGGCAGAAACTTGCTCTGCCTCTCTCCAAAAGCACAATACATCTCCCCATCTCAAACACCTCAATCCCTCAACTTGCATATACCCAAGTATATGCTCCAAGGGGTCAAAAACTACCTTAAAACCCCAACAACACAAACATACAACACATATACAAGCTTCTCTCACAAAATCACCAAAACCTCAAAAAGAACCCTATTCATGCAACTCTCTCCCATAACCGCATAAAACCTTCAGAAAACATAAAAACAAGCTCAGGATCTTCACTTACCTCTTGAAACCAAGAAGCTGATCGATCCTAACGTGGAGTTTTGGAGCAACTCTCCTTCAAACTCTCCAAACTTCAAAATTCAAGTTTCTAACTCAAAAACCTTCAAATAAACATCAAAATCAATCAAATCTTTGCATGAGTTAATGAAAACATGAAGAAAACTCTCAGAAGGACAGGGTCTCACCTCAGCAGGTCAAAGAAACGGTGATCTTATCGTTTCAACCGACTGAGGGCCTTTTATAGGTGGCTGGCCAGACCACCTTCGGCGGCCACACGTGAAACCGAAAGCCATGCATGTTCGGCGGCCGAACCTCAACTTCGGCGGCCGAATCTGGCTTTTCTACCTTGGTTCATTTCACTCAAAAACTCATTTCCTTAGGCTTTAAAACTATAAAACATACCAAAACATGTTAGAAAAACATAAATCTAACCCTTCTAGAGTCTTCCGGCATCCGAAACTCCATCGGAAAGTAGAATTCCGATGCCGGACTCTAGCTGGATATTACACCCAATTCCCTTTTAATGAAGTTAAATCTTTCTTCATTTAAAGGTTTAGTAAAAATATCAAACAATTGATTGTTTGTATCCACAAACTCAAGAACAATATCACCATTTAACACATGATCGCGAATGAAATGATGTCTAATGTCAATATGCTTAGTTCTAGAATGTTGAATGAGGTTCTTGGTTAAATTGATTACACTTGTATTATCACATTTAATAGGAATGTGATCAAGAAATACTTTAAAATCTCTCAATTGTTGCTCAATCCAAAGGATTTGACTACAACAAAGACCTGCCGCCACATATTCGGCTTCGACGGTTGAAAGTGCAACAAAATTTTGTTTCTTGCTATATCAAGAAATAAGAGATTGTCCTAGAAGTTGACAAGTGCCTGAGGTACTTTTGCTATCAAGGATGTTTCTGGCAAAGTCGGCATCTGAGTAGGAACACAAACTGAAGGATGTATTTCTATGATATCATAGCCCCAAATGCAATAAACCATTTAAATATCTAAGAATGCGTTTAACGGCATGTAAATGTGACTCTTTAGGACATAATTGAAAATGTGCACATAGGCATACGGAAAACATGATATCTGGTCTAGATGCGGTGAGGTATAAAAGGCTTGCAATCATACCTCTATAGAGCTTTTCATCAATCGGTTTACCTTTTTCATCCTTGTCAAGCTTGGTGTTTGTGCTCATTGGAGTTCTACTAGGCTTACTATTCTCCATTCCAAACCCCTTGATTAGCTCCTTTGTGTATTTGGCTTGGTTGATGAAGATGCTATCCTTAGCTTGTTTGATTTGAAGTCCAAGGAGGAATTTGAGTTCTCCCATCAATGCTCATTTCAAACTCGCTTTTCATTACTTTTGAAAACTCTTCACACAAACACACATTAGTAGCACCAAATATGATATTATCAACATATATTTGCACTATAAGGATGTCATTTTCATGATTTTTGACAAAAAGTGTTGTATCTACTTTACCTTTTGAAAAACCATTTTGCAAAAAGAAATTACTTAGTCTTTCATACCAAGCTCTTGGAGCTTATTTTAAACCATATAAGATGATTTTTGACAAAGAGTGTTGTATCTACTTTGCCTTTTGAAAAACTATTTTGCAAAAGGAAATTACTTAGTCTTTCATATCAAGCTCTTGGAGCTTATTTTGAACCATATAAGACTTTTGACAATTTAAAAACATGATTTGGAAAGTCATGATTTTCAAACCCCGGAGGTTGCTCAACATAAACCTCCTCCTCAATAAAACCATTTAAAAAAGCATTTTTCACATCCATTTGAAAGAGTTTAAAATTCATATAGAATGCATATACAAGCAAGATTCTAATGGCTTCTAATCTAGCTACGAGGGCAAACGTTTCATCATAGATTATGTCCTCCACTTGGTTATAGCTTTTAGCTATCAACCTAGTTTTGTTTCTAATGATGTTGTCATCTTCATCAAGCTTATTTATAAACACCCATTTAGTGCCTATAGTGGGATGATATTTAGGTCTAGTAACTAAGGTCCAAACTTTATTCCTTTCAGATTGGTTGAGTTCTTCTTGCATAGTAAGAACCCAACTTTCATTACTAATAGCTTCATCTATATATTTAGGTTCTATATGAGATATGAATGCAATGTTATTACATACATGTCTAATGGAGGATCTAATTGTTACCCCTTGTGATGCATCACTAATTATTTGGTCTTTGGGATGATTTTTCTTATAGGTCCAATCCTTTAGTAAGTCATGTTGGACTCCTTGACTTTGCGTAATTTGCATTTGTTGCTCTTGGAGTCCAATCTCATCTTCCTTTGCCTCTATTGAATCCTCTTTGGTTTGACTTTGATCTCCATGAGGTTGAGGATCTTCAATGGTCAACTCATCAAGGTTATCTACAAGATCATCATCACAAGCTATCTCCTTTCTAAGAGCAAAAGGATTAGATTCATCAAAAACAATATGCATTGACTCTTCAACTATCAAGATTTTTTTATTGAATACTCTATATGATTTACTAGATGTAGAGTATCCTAAGAAGATTCCTTCATCGGTTTTGGAGTCAAATTTGCCTAAATTATCCTTGTTGTTTAATATGAAGCATTTACAATCAAAAACTCTAAAATAACTAACTCTAAGTTTTCTTCCATTCCAAAGCTCATAAGGAGTCTTGTTTAAGAGAGGTCTAATTAAAACTCTATTTGAAACATAACAAGCTGTATTTATGGCTTCCGCCCAAAAATAAATAGGTAGAGTATACTCTCTTAACATAGTCCTCCCCATATCTAAAAGAGTTCTATTTTTTTCTTTCAATAATACCATTTTGTTGGGGAGTCCTAGGAGATGAAAATTTATGAGTGATTCCTAACTTATTACACAAGACTTCAAATTTTTCATTTTTAAATTCTCTACCATGATTACTTCTTATTGAAAAAAATTGAAAACCCTTTTCATTTTGAACTTTCTTTGTAAACCTTTTAAAGGCATCAAAACAATCATCCTTATGAGCAAGGAACACAATCCAAGTGTATCTAGAGTAGTCATCAACTATAACAAACCCATAATCCACCAAGACTAACTACCCTAGTTGGCCCAAATAAATCCATATGCAAAAGTTGTAAAGCTCTAGAAGTGATTACCTTATTAATAGATTTAAAAGAGCTTTTAACTTACTTACCCATTTGACATGCATCACACACTTTGTCTTTTTCATATTTGATCTTTGGAAGGCCATCAACTAGCTCATCTTTGCTCAAATTTTTGAGAAGATCTATGCTAGCATGAGAAAGCCTTCTATGCCAAATCCAAGAGTTATCACTAATAGAAACAAAGCACTTTATATCTAGGTTAGTCATAGCTTGTAAATCAATAACATAGATATTTTTAACTCTTTCACCAACAAACAATATTTTGTTATCCGACATTCTAGAGACAAAACATGATTTTGGTTCAAAGATAACTCTACAACCTTTATCACATAATTGACTTACGCTTAATAAATTATGCTTCAAACCATCAACTAAGAGAACCTTATTAAGAATAGAAGAGTTTTCCTTACCGACTTTACCTATTCCAACAATTTTGCCTTTTCCATTATCTCCAAAAGTTACTTGTCCACTACCGTCCTTCTTTTCAAGAGAGATGAAGTGACTTGAATTTATGTGCCTTGAACATCCACTATCTAGATACCATTTGCTTTCAATTTTTGAGGATTTTAAGTACACCTAAAAAAAGATTCAAACACTTTTAGGTACCCAAATATACTTGGGTCCTTAGGGGTTAGTCATTTCATTTTCCAATTTCCATACGCTACCATATCCAAGATGTAATTTTCTAATAGCACACCTATAGTTGGTATAACCAAACTTGCCACAATAGTGACAATGACCATTGAACTTTCTTATTCTAGGTCCATAGATGAATGAGTGTGTTTAAGTTCTCATATAACCATTTCTCCCTTTTTTTATTAAGAGCATGTGAGCAAAGAGATATGATGAGAGTGGTGATTTCATGAACTAGAAATGTGTGCTCTATAATGATCATTTCTTTTATATGCAAATTGCCTAGGTGTGTGTCTTATACGAGTATTGTAACTAGTGGATTGGTGTACATGTGCAATCCTTATAGGTGTATTCCTTATAGACACATTACTACTAGAAACTTTAGGTATATTTCCCTTTGAGCTAGACACCTTAGGTTCATTTAAGTTAGTAGCTTTAACTAAAACTGTCTTAGAAGAGTTTGCTTGAGTTGATTTATCATAGCCAAGGCCATACTTGATGCTAGGAGACCTTTGAGAGTCTAATATTTCATCAAGTTTGTCCTTACCTTTTAAAAATTTTAAAAGAGAATTTTTCAACTCAAGGATTTCATTTTTTAGATTTTTATTTTCTAATGAGAGCTCATCTAAGGATTTTTGTAAAGGATCATTTGAGGGTAAAGATTCCTTAGGTGAGTTCTCACTTTCCCTTTTTAAGCTAGCTAACTCACATTTCAAAATTTTATTTTTCTTATGATTTTTCGAGTTCATCATTCATCAATTTTAAAGCACCAACAAGTTTATCATAAGAAAATTCAACAACATCATCATACAAGGTAGTGTCATCAAGAGTAGTTACCTCATCAGAACTTTCCTCTAGAGCCATGAAGCACATGTTGGCAACTTCATCACCAACGTCCTCCTCTTCGGTATCACTTGACTCATCCCATGTTGCTTTGAAGGCCTTCTTCTTGAACTTTTTGATAGGCTTCTTCAACTTGGAACAATCCACTTTGTAGTGACCCAGCTTATTGCACTCATAACAAATGACTACATCCTTTTTGCTTGATTCACCTTTTTCCTTTCTAAAATTTTTCCTTAGATGAACTTTTTGTTTTAGAGAAGCAACTTTCTTATCCTTCTAGTTACCAAGGCTAATTCTTCTTCGCTTATCTCTTCTTCCTCCTCACTAGTGTCTTCAGAGGATACTCTTAAAGCGATGTTCTTTTTTACTTTGCTAGGTTCCTCCACTTGCTCTTTAGAATCATCTCATAATCAATGAGGTTTTCCAAAAGTTCATCCAATTGTACCTTACTCAAATCTTTAGCATCCTTTAGGGAGGTTATTTTTGGTAGCCATTCCTTAGGTAGACATCTAAGAATTTTCTTCACCAATTCTTCATTTGTAAATGTCTTCCCAAGAGATTTCATCCCTTCAATGATCTCAATGAACTTATCATACATTTGGCTAATAGTTTCATCGGATTTCATCTTGAACAACTCATATTGTAGATGAGGTATTCCTTCTTGTTTTCCTTGACTTGATTGGTACCTTCATGAGTGACAACCATAGCATTCCAAATCTCCTTGGCGGTAGACTTCATGCATACTTTATTGTACTCACTTCTACTAAGAGCACAAAACAAGATGTGAATGGCTTTGTCATTAAGGGCTACTCTTCTCTTCTCTAGTTCGCTCCATTCACTCTTAGGTTTTTGCTCTTGGTTTCCATCTATCACTCTTATGGGAAAGAAAGGGTCATTCTCTACAATGTCCCACAAATCAAATCCTTCCGATTTGAGGAAATAATACATTCTATTTTTCCAATATAGAAAGTCATTTCCATCAAAAAAAGGTGGTCTCACAACCGATTGACCTTCTTGAGAATTGAGGGTTGCCATTCGATCTTTACTGTAAGATGATTATATCTTCGAGATAGGGAGACTTAGCTCTGATACCACTTGTTGTCCCTTGAAGCAACCCAAGAGGGGGGTGAATTGGGTATAAAAAATTTAAAGGCAAAAACACAAATTAGAAGGGAATAAGGAAGAGAATAATCAACACAAGGACTTATAGAGGTTCAGCTATCTCAAGCCTACGTCCTCTCCTCAAGACCCTCCTTGAGAGTTCAACTCCACTATCAAATCTTCTTTAGGTGAAGATTAAAACCCCTTACAATTTTAGAGCAAACCTTTGCTCTTTACAATTCTCTTTTTCCCTCAAGAGCAATCCTTTGCTTAATACCACACCCACCACAATTAATTCACTCAACAACCTTCACTCAATCTTAAAACTCAAACTAATTACAACTCAAGACAGACTTTCAAGAAATTAATGCAATAGCTCAAGGTTTTGAGAGAGAGAGAGTGAAAAAGGCTTTAATCTCAATAGATGTTTGCTTAGATAGTTGTTGTAACCTTTTCAGATCAAAAACACATTATATTTATAGTTTTGTCATAAATATGGCCGTTGGGGATGCATTAGATGTAAATAGAGCCGTTTATGTACAGAAATAATCGTTATATCGTACTCAGAAAAACTCGGGTTCGGCGGTCTAAAGTTAACGTTCGGCAGCCGAACCATTTGAGGTGAAGAACATCATCCTTAAAAAAAAGGCTTTCGGCGGCCAAACATATGAGACTTTCATCTCTGTCCCTCACTTTCGGAAGCCGAAGCTTTGACTTAGGGCGCATATTGAAAACTCACTTTCGGCGGCCGAAAGTCAATTTCGGTGGCCGAACATATGGGACTTTCGTCTCTGTCCCTCAATTTCGGAAGCCGAAGTTTTGACTTAGGGGGCATATTGAAAACTCACTTTTGGCGCCTGAACATATGGGACTTTCGTTTCTGTCCCTCACTTTCGGAAGCCGAAATTGGCTTTAAGGGGCACAAAAATGTTTCATTAAATTCTTTAAAAAATTATAACTTAGGTTATGAAAATCTATTTTTCAATCCGTTTGAATTTTTGTAACCTATATTTTTAGATCTTTTATTTTGATAAAGAATAATTTTGAAATCACTCCTTTTGAAAAATTTTATTTTGGTCCCTCAACGTCAATTACTTAAAACTCGGTCATATTTAAAAATTTTTAGAATTGAAAAAAAACCTTGAGCCATCACAAATAATTAATTGAAATTCACAATGCATAAAACGACAATACATAAATAAAAAATTTCTTTCTGATCCATTTCTGGTAGTATGCTTCTAAAATAGGCACTTTTCACTTTTAAGACAAGCGATTTCATTCATCTTAATAAGGGACCTACAAGCTCAAACAAACACTTTTGAAGATAACTAGGAGCACACCAATTATTTATTAATCATAAAAATAAGGATTAGAATATTTAGGTCCAACAAAAAATAAAGTTTAAACTTGTAGAAAAAAATCTATGAGAAATAATTAAAGTATTTAATAGATTTTATGAATAATTTAGATTTAAAAAAATTATAAAAAAATAAATTTAATAGGTTATAAGTCAAATTATTTATTTTTAAAATATTAAATATATATAAAATAAAATTATTTTTATATGGATAACAAATTAAATTATTCAAATTTAAAAACAAAATTCTATAAGTGAGCAAAATATTTTAACAGTAAATTTTTATGAATGTTAATTTTTTAATTTTACTTAACTTAATTTTATCTTTATAAAAATTTATCCACAATAAATAAAATTGAGCTCTCTAACTTAAATTTTTGGATTTGCTATTAATTTTAATCAAAATATTTTAGATATTTAATAAATTATCTCTAATTATTATTAGTACATAAATAACTAATAAAATATATATAATAATTGCATTTATGAAATAAATATAATAATATTAATTTATTATATAATATATATAATAAAAAAAATATAATTATTTTCTATGCATATATATAATATTTTTACCCTATGTTATGATTAATTTAATTATTATTTTATATTAGGTAATTTTAAATAATTTATTAATATAAACATTTAATTTAAAAAATAATTAATAAATTTTAAAATAATAATATAGTCTATATAAGAAATCAAACAAATCAGCTATTGATGGAGTAAAAACATATAAAAATGTATAGCTAATCCGAAATATAATTGATATGTCTCATATGATTTATATTAGCTATCAGTTAATATTTTAAATATTTATTAAATATTTTAATTTAATAATTTAAATGTCTATTAACTATTCATAAAAATAAATGTATAATTATTTTTCATATGAATTAATAAAACTATATATTTTTTTAAATCTTTTCCAACATATTTAATATTCGTATGTCTATTGGTTTAAAAAAACACAAATTTATGATTTTTTTTATTTATAACATTTTAATTTTAGACTAAAAAGTTTCAACTTTCAAATTTATTATAATTATAGTAATTTTTAAATTAATTTTGATAAAATTTAAACTAGTTCACATGAGACACCATATTTCATTATTCTAATCATATAAATAACTTGAATTAAATTTTAATTAAGACCTTAAACTTTTAATTATTTAAAATACTGAAATAAAATTCTTATTTGAGTGATAGAGAATTAAATATTTTACTTATATAATTTGAAAATTTCATATAAAGATTTAGAATTTTTATTAAGATTTAATTATAGTTAATTAAATTATTTATATGATAAAATAATAATAGGTAGTATATTGTGTAAATTAATTTAAATATAGCTAAAATTAATTTAAAAAGTTGTTATAATTGTAAAAAAAATTGAAAAATAAAAATTTTAACTATAAATATAAAAAATTAAAAAATTGTAGTATTTTTTAAGCTGATAACCCTATTAATATTACTAAATTATTTTTTAAACTAATAATTTTTACATTTTTAGTGCGTATTAAAAAACAGTCTATATTAAAAAAAATCATTGAATAATAAGAAAATTATCAATAATTATAAATGAAAGAAAAAAAAATATATATATATATATGTTTATGAAGCATAAGGAATACATGTTAATGTTGGATGATTAAAATTATGAATGATGATATGCTCTGAGGAGAATCAATAAGCTATAGTTTATCATCTCGAGATTTTAAAATTAAACTTTAATATATTTTTTCTAAGCCTTCATTTTTTTCATGAACAATCATTTTTAAGAAAATATTTTTTTTAAGGTAAATGTAAAAATTTTTAGTTAAAAGGAGAATTCAACATTTTAAAGGAGTTTTTTTTTTTTTTTAAAAAAAAGGTTATCTTATAGATTTTAAAATTTTTATTAACATTATTATACTTAAATTTATTAATATCTTTTATTTATTACATTATAAATAAATTATTTTGTTTGAAAATGTATATTTTTTAAAAATATTTTACATTTTTTTTGTGAAAATTATTTTCTATTTTAAATTAAGCAAAAATTGTGACACTCATCGAGGAGGAGTGAGCTTAGCTTATCTCCAAGAGGTTGAAGTGATGGGCCCGGGCATTGACTTCTGGCAGTACCTAAAATTAAAATTGCATCTCAATTTTTTTTTAAAAAAAATATATAAAATACATAAAAATAGTCAAATATTTTCGCATTTACCAATTATAGCAAATATTCTTAATTTTGTCTACAGTCCAATTAATATAAAAAAATTAATATTAATTTAAAATTATAAAAATAAATCTTTTTATATTGATTGAAGTAAAAAAAATTGTATCTTAATTAAATTACTAGCTATAATTAATATTTATATTTAAAATTAAATTAAATTAAATTAAAAATATTAATTATAATTAATAAAGGCGAAAAAAAATCGACTCTCCCACCGCTCTTGCTTAAAGAAAATTATGTTGAGCCACATCAAACCGAAACAGCCACCTTATTAATGGTTTCATGGGCTTGGGGTATTCCCAGATTAGTCTTGCCAATTTCATTATTGCTCTCACCTTCTTTCTGCTTCCATAAATCCACAGTTCCCTTTTTCTATTTTGTTAGTCGCGAATTCCAGCGGATGAGTTGGTAAGGTATGTTTGAAAACTTAAGGTTTGATTTGTCTTTTCCTTTTTAAATATATATCGAAAAAATAATTTGTAAACTTTTATTACATAAAATAAAAATAAAAAATATAGTATTATAGTTTATTTTAAATGTGATGATCGATGAGTCTCTGTTATCCGGCTGCAGTCGAACCCACATAATAAAGTCAGGTCGTAATTTCATCAAAACTCAATACGTAACATTGTTCTCTAGCACGCAGTCCAGGTTATGCTCGGGCAGAACAGGGTTCAGACCCAATAGAGAAGATTTCAGCTCATCTAACTTGATGGGTTAGTGGGGAATAGACCCCTCCACATCCAGGACCCTGTTAGCATGGCGCCAGAGAGAATTAAATAGCCGTTTGACAATGGAGAAGGGGGCAGTATGTCCATACGTACGGTTCTACATGATAGCGACATGTGATACTGTAGTAAGGTAGTAGTTATACGTCACTAGAAGACAAAATAAAAAAAGAATAAAAGAAGAGGGCGTGAACCATTCAAACTAAGTTTACACACACATACCCTAACCCTACCCTCTTCTGGATCTCAAATCATCAATTGGCGCCGTCTGTGGGGAACAAAAGAGATCTTTTCATCACCAGAGTTTTCATTCTCATAACACCCACTGAGATCCACATGGCCAACTATGGTGAAAACCACACCGAAAATACCCTAAACGACCTAAGTTCCACCCATGAAGATCCACAGTTTTCATTCTCCAGCCTTACAATCCCATTAAACCAACCACCTGTATTGCTTAATCTCTCACCGAGCTCGGTAGGGAACGTCCCTAGAACCATCCTGTCTGACCAAGAGCTACAAAACATGGCTCTCCAACTACAAAACACTGCCCATTGGCTGGGGCAAATGTTATAACAAAGAGGACTCAACACCCCATTGAGCGTACCACCCGTAGCCTACCTTGAACCACCAAGTTCCTCAGCAAAGCAGTAGAAGGACAGGGGAAGAAGATGGAGAGGCTTGCAGAAAAAATGAGTCCACAGTTAGAGCAAGGGGTTGGGTAGTGAGAGAGCTCATCGAAAACAATGAAGTTTAAAGCTATTCCTCTAAGCCAATGCAAGGATCAGGAAGTGAAGATCTAGGGGGAGGCTATCGCTAGGAGAAGCGGCTGATAAGGGAAGAGGCAAATGTAGATCTAAAACTGGAGAGGCTGAGGGAGCAGCTCTTGGCAGAACTGGGGACATGAGATAACAACAGCCCATTGCTACCTACCTCATCCCTGTTCGTGAGATGGGTGCAGTAGGAGACTATTCCTAAGAAGTTTATGATGCCATAGATGGCTGCATACGATAGCACGGGAAACCCCCGAGAGGATGTCCTTAACTGCAAGATGTTTATGGAGCTTCAGACCCATTCTGATGCTCTAATGTGCAAAGTCTTTCCTACCACCCTCACTGGACCAGCTTGGGCATGGTTTAATAGCCTAGATGCAGGGAGCATTAAAAGCTTCTTGGACCTAGCTAGTGTATTTATCAGCAGGTTCATTAGAGGAGTCCCAGCAAAGAGAAAAACAAGCTACTTGGAGATAGTCAGGCAAAGAAGGAATGAGTCTCTAAGGGAGTACGTAGCCAGATTCAACTCTGAGGCCTTGCAGATTCTCGAGCTCGACGAGGCTAGAGTGGTAGAGGCCATGCAAAAAGGGACCACATCTCCAAAGTCTTTTGGCTCATTATGTAGAAAGACGGCCACCACCCTGGCCGAACTGATGAAAAGGGATGAGAAATACATAAGGCAAGATGATGCCTTAACCACTAGTAGGTTCGCTAGGGAAATAGGAGATAGGGGAAAGACAGTGGAGGATAAACGATCGAAAAGGCAGGAGAGAAGATAAAATTGAGAGTAGGAGACACTGAACAGGCACCCGTGAGAGAGGAAAGAGCAGAGATCGTACCAGCCCCAGATCCTCGAGGTGATCACTCCTCTGAATGTGTCTAGGGCCAAGGTGCTTGTGGCTGTATAAGATAAGGATTTTATACAATGACCCAAACCTATGAAAGCCGAGGCTAGCCGAAGGGATCCGGACAAGTACTGTCAACATGATCGTAGGAGGAATTGGGGGATGAATGAGCAGGAAGGGGAAGAAGAGGAGCAGGAATGGAGAGGGGAGCAGTACCGAGATCATGCAAATAGTAGAAAACTCCCCTGTGACCATCTCTTTCTCTCCAAAAGATGCCCATGGCATCCAAATGCCTCATGATGATGGTCATCGAGGTCATCGAGGTCATCATTCACAACTTCCAGGTTTGCAAAGTTCTGGTGGACGATGGGAGCAAGGTAAATCTGCTACCTTACCGGTTCTTTCAACAGATGGACATACTCAAAGAGCAATTGGCAAGGGATCAAGCCCCGGTTAAAGAGATAGGCATAATCCCCATGGCAGTAGAAGGAAAGGTGAAAGTAGCTCTGATGCTGGGAGAACCACTCCTGTCTCGTACCCACTACGCAATGATCCTTGTGATGAAGCTGCCCCTGAATTACAATGCTATTTTGGAAAGGTCAATGTTGTACGACTTCGAGGCAGTAACCAACATCTGGTACCTGACCATGAAGTTCCCAAAAAATTCAGGGGTGGGCATAGTACGGGGAAGGCAGTAGGAGGCATGGGTTGTATATTTGGCCACTGTAGAAGAACCAAGCACCCTACCAGAAGAAATAAACCCAGAGGTCATGGAGGTCCGGGATGAGAAGAAGGAAGTCAGGACAGAGCTTGTTGATAAGCTAGAGGCATTCCCATTGTCTGAGGAAGAAAGCGACAAGGTCTTCAATATCAATGTGAGCCTTGAAAAAGACCAGAAACATACAGCAATGGCTCTCATCAGAGGGCATGCCTCAAGTTTTACCTGAAAGCCTTCAGACATGCTGGGGATAGACCCTAAGGTGATGACGCACAAGTTAAATGTTCTCCCCGGAGCTAAACCAATAAAGCAGAAGAAAAGAGTATTCGGGAAGGAGAAGCAGCAGGCCATAAGAGAAGAGGTACAAAAGTTGGAGGAAGCCGGATTCATTAGGGAAGTCATGTACCCATAGTGGTTAGCCAACCCTGTTCTAGTAAAAAAGGCCAATGGAAAATATAGAATGTGTATATACTTTACCGATCTTAATCAGACATGTCCAAAAGATTGTTATCCCTTCCCGATATTAATAAAATGATCGATTTTACGGTCGATTTCGATTACATATCGTCTCTTGATACAATGTCAGGGTAGCACTAGATCTTCATGGACAGATCGGATAAAGAAAAGACCTCATTCATTATTGAAGATGGGACGTATTGTTACAAGGCCATGCCTTTCGGGCTGAAAATGCAGGGGCGACATACCAATGGTTAATGAATAAGATCTTTAAGGATCAGATAAGAAGGAACGTGGAGGTTTACATTGATGATATGGTAGTAAAGAGCCAAACCTTCCAACAACACCTAGTCGACCTAAAGGAGGTGTTTGGAGTGCTACAGCGATACAAAATGAGATTAAACCAGGCGAAGTGTGCCTTCTTTATCAGAGGGGGAAAGTTTCTGGGCTACATGGTTAGTGAGAAAGCGATAGAACCGAACCCAAAGAAGATAGAGGCTATACTGAGAATGCCAGAACCGACTTGCGTGAGGGATATGCAAACACTTACAGGAAGAGTAGTGGCGCTCAATCGGTTCATGTAGAAATCTGCAAAAAGATGCTTAACGTTCTTTAAAAAGCTAAGGAAAGTTTCAAACTTTGAATGGACAGAGGATTGCCGAGAAGCCTTTAAAAACCTTAAGCAGTACCTCAATTCTCCCGCATGTACTCAGTAGCCCTTTAGCTGGAGAAGAACTTCTGATATATTTAGTTGCCTCTAAATAAGCTATAAGCGCCGTGCTGGTAAGGGATGAAGCTAGGGTACATAAGCCTATTTTCTATGTCAGTAAGGTGCTCAATGATGCCGAGGTTAGGTACATAAACATTGAGAAATTAGCATTTGCCCTATTGCTGGCGGTAAGGAAGTTCAGAGTGTACCTGGAATGCCCCCAAGGTGTAGTGATGACTAACCAGCCTCTGAAGAAAATATTGCATAAACTCGAGACCTCGAGACAGATGCTAGCCTGGTCCATAGAAATTCGCCCATATTGCCTCATTTACCAACCTCGGACTGCCATCAAAGCCCAAACTTTAGCTGACTTCATAGTTGAGTGCTCTTTTAGCTTGGATCAACAGGAACAAAGTGAAAGGCCATCTAGGCCAGCGAAAGAGAAGGAAGGGGATCAATAGCCACACGAGTTCAAATGGAACCTATTCATAGACAGGGGATCCAGCACCGTTGGCAGCAGGGCAAGTGATGCAGAACTCAGGACCAACATATGATCAAAAACTCCGTCACACAACTTGACAAAGAACAAAGCAAAGATATCTTCCAGAAAGTTGCTCTACTACACCCCTAACCAACCAATATGATTATAAAAATAGATAATCAAGCGAAGGTTGCTCTACTATACCCCTAACCAACTAATGTGATTAGAAACATAGATAATCAAGTAAAGGTTGCTCTACTACACCCCTAACCAACCAATGTGATTAGAAACATAGATAATCAAGTGATTCCAGTTTCGGCAATGCCACAAGAAATTCTTGATAAGTTAACTAAGTATGGAGGAAATCCATATTAGAACGCTACAAGGTTAAACCTTGATAAATTGCTAAATAATGGAGAAGAACCAAATATTGTTCATAACATCATCTTTATTTATTGGCTTCTTGTGGCTGCCACCTTAAGGGTGTTTTT
Organism: Manihot esculenta; assembly: GCF_001659605.2. Classification (NCBI taxonomy): domain Eukaryota; kingdom Viridiplantae; phylum Streptophyta; class Magnoliopsida; order Malpighiales; family Euphorbiaceae; genus Manihot; species Manihot esculenta. The sequence continues at coordinate 14,697,361 of NC_035171.2, forward strand.
ATAGCCTTCAAAACCCTTATTCTATTGTAGGAAGGTGTAATTACAATATAGGAAGTGTATCTAGTCAAATAGTCAAACCTAGATTACATTAAAGATCATTTTTCTAAATTGTCTTGGAGAAATCTCCTTCCTAAATGGGCTGCACGAATTTAACTTCTAATATAGGCCAAATTAATTTAAAACAAATTCTACAAAATACTAAAATACTAAAATTGGCCTAAATGCAATTTGGCCATATATGCATTACGCAATCTGAAATTGTATTGTGTGTCTACATGTATTGTGTGTCTACATGCATTTCGTAAGTCTTAAATTAAGCGATTGTAACTTGATTTGTCATAATTTGGAGTTTTTCATTTTAATTTTTTAAAGTATCGTGCCATTTTCTTGCTCGTATCATTCTCTCCTTCTTCAAAAAAATTCGTTCTCGAATCTTCAACCGTAATAACAAGAAAAGAATCGATATACATAGGATCATCTTTGTAACGACCCGAAATCGGACCGCTACCGGTGCTAGAATCCAGATCGACTTAAGGTCGCCGAGACCCGTAGCAAGCCTTACATACAACCTGACATACCTGATAAATCTCATACATGATCAACATTTTCATAAAAAATTTAAACTTTGCATATACCAAGCTTGACCTGCATGCAACGTACTGAAAACATAAAACCCCACACTAAAGCCCTCATCAAATGCTCTAGTGGGGCAACATATCATATGTCAAGCCTGGTTCAACATAACTCATCATTAAAACATTAATATAAGATCATGTACAAAAAGGGATTCTTATGTATTAGGGCCAAGCACAATACTAATCCTCAATACAATACTGCACAATACTTTACATTACATTATCTATTATATCATGTCCACTACTAACTATTACATAGAAGAAATTTTACTCTTGCGGACTCCCTGGTCTATCCCGAACCTGCAAACCTGGGGGTTAAGGGAAAGGGGTGAGCTATTAGAGCCCAGTGAGTAGAACAATAAAATAATTTGTAAAAATCTGCCATCATGTAATGCATCACATCACAGACAATTCTCATCACGGATGGATTTGTCACCAATAACCCCCTCTTACCTCTTTATCATAACATATTGCCAGGATGCGTGGCATGGGCAGCCCTGGACTTTCTTACATACTGAGGGCTAATGGGTCATCCAAAATCCATCCACATCAACAACAATTAATGCAATGCAGCATATTCGTGAATTCTAATGCAAGACAACCTAATACATATCATGGCATTCGTGATGCATGGATCATGCTAAAAAGAATTTCATTGCTTTGAAAATAAAGAAGTTATGTTCTACTCACCTCTAGCAGATACTGGACTGACTCTAAAGCACCTATCTCACTGCTAGGGTCCTTGGTTCCTCGGTTCCGAACCTACACAGGTGGACTCAAATGAGGGGCCAAACATACACTAACATGACTCTAAACATCTCTCCAAAAACCCCCTAAAACATCATAAAATAATCGTAGAAAACATGCAAAGGAAGGCTGGACAGGGCACTTTCGGCGGCAGGTTAGGCGGTCGAAAGTCCCTCCATAGCCGAAACTCAGCCACTTTCGGCGGCAGGTTCGACGGCCGAAAGTGGTTCCAGAGCCGAAACTCGCCAACCTTCGGGGGCAGGTTCGGCGGCTGAAACCCCTCTCCAAAGCCGAAAGTCCAAGCTTTTGGGGGCAGGGTTCGGCAGCCAAAACTGCCTTCCCAGGCAGGTTCGGCGGCCGAACATGGCTTTGGCTGCCGAACCTGAGTTCTTCCAGAATGGGAGAACTCAAGCCTCTCATGCACATTTTGCCTCCCAAACCCTCCAAACTCAAACCAACTCATGCAAAAACATGCATAAACACATTCTCAAGCATTTAGGGGTTTGAAACTAGCCTATACCCCAATAACATCAACACATAGCATACAATGACATACATTTCATCATTTAACTCCCATAAACCCTAACATTCAAAACTATCCTCAAACATGCATTAAACTTTCTAAAACCCCTCAAAACTTACTAAAAAACATGAAAGAAGGGTAGGATCTCCACTTACCTCTTAAAGATCGAGAGGGAAGGTGTAACAGCCCGGCCTTCCTCTGGGTCCGGCACTGTTACCGCTCACGGCCCAGGGCTATCCCTCGCCTGGCCTCTTGCCACCTCGGGCTTTCCACTGGCGTCGTGAGCAGCTCTTAACATCCCTTCACCCTCACGGGTTCCAGGCAGGATTTGTCCCTCGGGGGAGCCATTACGGCCCGCCCTAGCCCGAGTGGATTTGGCCCAATTCCTTCCTTTGGGAATTAGGTCGCCTCCCCCACTGCTCGAACCCTTGACCTCCCACTTTAAGGGAATAGTCTGGTGAGAGTGAGTACCAATTGTGCCATTAAATGTAATACCCGGCTAGACTCCGGTATCGGAATTCCTACCGTGCGGTGGAACCCCGGATGTCGGAGACCTCTAGAAGGGTAGAATCATATTTTTATGAAATGTTTTCATGTTTTTAATGGTTTTAAGTATTAAATAAAATGAGTTTTTGCATGAAAATAGCATTGGAGGAAAACCCAGGTTCGGCCGCCGAAAGTCAAGTTCGGCCGCCGAACATGCATGCGTTTTGGAGGCACGTTAGGCCCCCGAAAGCATGAGTTAGGGAAGTCCAGTTTCGGCCGCCGAAAGTCAAGTTCGGCCGCCGAACATTTGCATGGATGCGGAGGCACATTCGGCCCCCGAACGTGGCCTGGCCAGCCACCTATAAAAGGGTCCCTTAGCCGAAAATGGGCGAGCTTTTTCTCCCCATTTCGGCCAAGGTGAGCATTCCGCCATCCTTCCCCAATCTTGAGTTTTTCCTTCCTTTTTCCATGATCTTTACAAGTTTATAACTTTGGTTTTGAAGATCTTTGAGCTTAGAACGAGTTTTGGAGCTTGGAGACCAAAGGTTGGAACTTCTCCCATCTCCAAGTTTAGATCTCCTCAACTCTCGATCTTCAAGAGGTAAGAGCCGATCTTAAGCTCAATGTATGATTTAAACAAGTTTTATAAAGTTTTAAGGGGTAGAATGCATGTTAGGGTATATGTTGAACCTATGGGTTTTTGATGACTTTTTGAACAATGTAGCTTGATTGTGTGTGATTGGAGTGTTGTAGATGGGGTATATACATGTTTGAGGCCCCTAGGAACTTGTATGCATGCTTTGGTTGAAAAATATGCATGTTTGGAAGGTTTGGAGGCAAAATGTGCGAAGGGAGCCAAGTTTCTGCCCTTTGGCAGAAACCAGGTTCGGCAGCCGAAGGCACTTTCGGCCGCCGAACATGGCTGGGGAGGCAGGCCTTTCGGCTGCCGAAGTTGCCCCCGAAAAGAGACTTTCGTCTCTGTCTGGGACTTTCGGCCGCCGAAGGTGCCGCCGAACCTACCTGAGTTTCGTCTCTGTCCAGGACTTTCGGCCGCCGAAGGTGCCGCCGAAAGTGCCCTGTTCAGCCACTTCATGCATATCTCTATGTGATATTTTCAGGATGTTTTAGGGGGTTTTTGGGGAGTATATTAGAGTTATGTTTATATATGTTTGGTCCCTCATTGGAGTCCACCTGTGTAGGTTCGGACCCGAGGAACCAAGGACCCCAGCAGTGAGCCAGCTGCTACAGAGTTGTCAGAGTCAGCCAGAGGTGAGTGGAACTAAGCTTAACCTTTTAAATTAAGAAATGAAATGCTTTTATCATGCTTCATGCATCATGATCATATTATAGGTTGTTTGCATTAGAATTCACGACTATGCCGCATTGTATTGTTGTGATAGATGATAGTGGATGGACATTAGGATGATTCATTAGCCTTCTATATACGAAGTCCTGTGGTGCCCATAATAGGGCCGGGCAATACGAAGACCTGTGGTGCCCATAATAGGGCCGGGCAATAACTCCGAATACGAAGTCCTGTGGTGCCCATAATAGGGCCGGGCAATACGAAGTCCTGTGGTGCCCATAATAGGGCCGGGCATGGAGTTGAGGGATTTTTGAATCAGTCCATCCGTGGTGTGATTTATTTGTGCAGTGACACATTCCATGATAGCATGTTTTAATATTCTTTTTACAGTTCTACTCACTGGGCATCTAGCTCACCCCTCTCCCCTAACCCCCAGGTTTGCAGGTACGGGATAGATAGAGAAGGCAAGAAGAAAAAAGTCCTATGTATGTAATAGTTAGATTGTGGACATGACAAATGTATTATGATGTAATGTAAAAATGTTCAGGATGTTATGTAATGAGGTTATTGAGGATAGAGTTGTGCTTGACCATAATGTATTGTTAATCCCTTGTATATACATGATCTTATGTTATGATGTTTATGTAAACTAACTCAACACAGGTTGTTTTGCCTTTAAGGCTTGATGAGATCCCACAGAGGGACTATGTTATGTATATGTTCAGAGTATGCACAGGTTGAGTTAGTTGATGACAGTATGTATGAAGAAAAGTTTTAATTTTTATGCATGTTGTTGATCATGTATGGGGTTATACAGGTTTACAGGTTATATGTCAGGCTTGCTACGGGTCCCGGCGGCCTTAAGTCGACCCGGATCCTAGCGCCGGTAGCGGTCCGGATTTTCGGGGCGTTACAGAATGGTATCAGAGCCCTAGGTTCATATGGTCGGACCTAGAGTGTTGGGCTCATAAATGTTATAGAAGGTTAAGCACAATAGGAAAGTCATGTCCACTAGGATAGGATGTTGAGTCCTGTCTTGTATGATGATGTGAAATGCCATGACTTTATGCATGTGCATTAATGATATGCTATGATATGACCGATGTATATGTGATGAGGGTTCATGTGTGCCCACATGAACCATATGATGCTAATGTTTGCTTGTTATGAACTGTTTTTCAGAGAATAGGATGAGGGGAACTCGTCGATCGGCGCGATTGACTGGAGTGCCACCTGAGGATGAGGGCACGAGCGCCCGTCCTCCCACATTGCCTAGGGCAATGTCTTGTAGAGCCAACAGAGAAAGGGTGTCAAGGGACCCTAGAAGGTCTTTTAATGCCAGCAGAAGGGGGACCGATAGAGGAGGAAGCTCTTCAGATGTGAGGGAGGTTATGGAAGAGGATCAGAGGAGGGATGGGAACCTGGATGTGAGCATGCAGGAAGAAGGGACAGGGGAGTCTCAGGGAGGCGTTCAGGCCTCGGGGTATGGTTTTCCACCCCATTATTCACCCTTCCCACAGGGTTCAGGGTATCCGATGGGAGGTACATCGGATTACTCCAGCTTTAACCCCTACCCTACCTACATGCCTTATCCACCTTTCTACCCACCATACACACAGTACCCAGCTTATCCACCCTCACCCTTCTATCCAAATCCGGCAAACCCCACCTCGGGGAATGCTGCACCTCCACCTCCACCACCTACAGAACCAGCAGCCCCAGTTACCCAACCTCCTAGACCTAGCTCAGTTGATGGGAGCAAGGTAAAGATGACAGATTACCTCAAGCTAGATGCTCCCAAATACAAGTCAGGGGATGACCCCTTTGAATATCTGAGAGTGGTGAAAACAATAACTGATGAGCTAGGGGCAAGTGACAGCAGGGCCATTCAGATGGCAGGGTTCACTTTAAAGTGCAAGAAGGCACGGGAATGGTTCAAGTGTTATGTGGACCCAAGACTAGACGGTATGACATGGGAAGAATTTGCGAATGAGTTCGCTGGATGGGCTTTTCCAGACAATTATAGAGAACTGAAAATGATTGAGTTTGAGCAACTGAGGCAGTCAGAGCACATGAGTGTAGAGGAGTTCACGGATAAATTCTTGGAGCTATTGCCTTTTTCAGGGCAAGCTCTAGATTCAGATACGAAGAAAGCCAAGAAATATGTTATGAAGCTGCATTCCAGGTACTCCTCGTTGGTTCAGTCAGCTGAGAGAGAAAGTTTCCACACTGTGGTGGATATGGCTCGAAGAATGGAGGCAAGTGCTATAGTTGAGGGGTCAGTGAAGCAGTCAGTGACCCAGTCTTCAGGGGTTAAGACCCCAAGCAGAGGAGGACCAGGTTTCTCTTCTCAGAGTTCAAGTAAGAAGAGGTGGGATAGTACCACCAGGAAGCCGAAGAAGAATAAGTTTTGGAACAAGTTGAAATCCGGTCTGGGATTTGGCGGTGGCTCGAGCTCAGGCTCAGATGGTACTGAATGCCAGAGATGTGGAAGACCGCACAGGGGAGTGTGTCGAGCTGGGACTAATGCATGTTTCAGATGTGGACAGGAGGGACACATAGCTCGGGATTGTCCTAGAGCGCCTTTTATGGGCCAGCCCCAGCAGACAGCTTTTGGTAGTGTGGCACAGCCAGCAATTCCAGCCACAACTCAGGGCAGTGGCAGAGGTAGAGGGAGAGGGGCAGCCTCTTCTTCGGGTTCCCGAGGTGAAGGTCCATCAGCTCCGGCACGGATCTTCACTATGACTCAGCAGGAGGCCAACACATCCAACACCGTGGTGGCAGGTAATCTCATCATTGGGTGTTCTGATGTGTATGCATTAATGGACCCGGGTGCATCTCATTCATTTATTGCTCCGAGAGCCGTTGAGAGGTTAGGTCTGATAGTCTCTGGGTTAGAGTGTCCCCTATGGGTCAGTGGACCCAAGTGTGACCCGTCAGTGGCAGTGTCAGTCTGCCAGTACAGTCCAGTTTTTATTGAGGGAAGATGCCTCTCCGCCGACCTTGTGGTTCTAGATTTGACAGACTTTGATGTCATTCTAGGGATGGATTGGCTATCTACCCATGGAGCTACCTTGGACTGCAGGGACAAGGTAGTCAGGTTCAGAGATCAGAACGGGTCAGAGGTCGTCTTCAGAGGAGACAAGAGGGGCACACCTAGAGGTCTGATATCAGCTCTTCAGGCTCGTAGGTTGCTTAGGAAGGGATGTCAGGGGTACTTAGCTCATGTGAGAGAGCTAGACAGTCAGGTCAGGGAGCCGGCCTCGGTGCCAGTTGTCAGAGAGTTTCAGGATGTCTTTCCTGATGAACTTCCAAGTTTACCACCTGCTAGGGAGATAGAGTTCGAGATAGAGTTGGTGCCTGGTACTAGACCGATCTCTATCCCTCCCTACAGGATGGCTCCAGCAGAGTTAAAGGAGTTGAAAGAGCAATTGCAAGAGCTGGTAGAAAAGGGTTTCATCCGACAGAGTACCTCACCTTGGGGTGCTCCGGTCTTGTTTGTGAGAAAGAAGGATGGATCTCTTAGACTTTGTATCGACTACAGGCAGTTGAACAAAGTCACTACCAAGAATAGGTACCCATTGCCTAGGATCGATGATCTATTCGACCAGCTAGCCGGAGCGGGTTGTTTCTCCAAAATAGATCTAAGATCGGGGTACCATCAGCTAAGGATAAGGGATGAGGACGTGCCAAAGACGGCTTTCAGGACCAGATATGGGCATTTTGAGTTCCTTGTGATGCCGTTCGGGTTAACTAACGCCCCTGCAGCATTCATGGATCTCATGAACAGAGTGTTTAGCCAGTACCTGGATCACTTTGTTATTGTCTTCATAGATGATATCTTAGTGTATTCCAGGAATGCAGAGGAGCATGCCCATCATCTGCGGTTGGTCTTGCAGACTTTGAGGGAACATGGCTTGTATGCCAAGTTCTCTAAATGTGAGTTCTGGCTGAGGAGCATTTCGTTCTTGGGACATGTAGTGTCAGAGAATGGGATTGAGGTAGACCCCAAGAAGTCAGAAACTGTGGCTAACTGGCCTAGACCCACTTCAGTGACGGAGATCAGGAGTTTCTTGGGTTTGGCAGGTTACTACAGGAGGTTCGTTCAGGACTTCTCAAAGATAGCAGCTCCTCTGACCAGACTAACCAGGAAGAATCAGAAGTTTCTGTGGACCGACCAGTGCGAAGAGAGTTTTGAAGAGCTTAAGAAGAGGTTGACTTCAGCACCAGTGTTAGCTCTGCCATCTAGTGATGAGGACTTTACAGTCTTTTGTGATGCGTCCCGTGTGGGACTGGGTTGTGTGCTTATGCAGAATGAGAGGGTGATTGCTTATGCTTCTAGGCAGCTAAAGAAGCATGAGTTGAATTACCCCACACATGACCTTGAGATGGCAGCAGTAATCTTTGCACTCAAGATGTGGAGGCACTACCTTTATGGGGTAAAATGTGAGATCTTCACAGATCATAAAAACCTGCAGTACATCTTGAGTCAGAGGGATCTGAATTTGAGACAGAGGAGGTGGGTAGAGTTGCTGAGTGACTATGATTGCAAGATTCAGTATCATCCGGGTAAGGCGAATGTCGTGGCAGACGCCCTCAGCCGGAAGTCACTAGGCAGTCTATCCCACATCACGACAAAGAGGAGACCAGTGGTGAAGGAGTTTTACAAGCTCATTGAGGAAGGTCTACAGTTGGAGTTGTCTGGTACAGGTGCCTTAGTGGCCCAGATGAGAGTAGCACCCGTGTTTCTGGAGCAGGTGGCTCAGAAACAGCATGAGGACCCGGAGTTAGTGAAGATTGCTAGGACTGTTCAGTCAGGCAATGATAGCGAGTTCAGATTCGACAGTAAGGGGATCCTCCGCTATGGGAGCAGACTATGTGTACCAGATGACATTGGGCTAAAAGGAGACATTATGAGAGAGGCTCATAATGCAAGATACAGCATTCACCCCGGAGCCACCAAGATGTATCAAGATTTAAAGAAAGTTTATTGGTGGCCAGCGATGAAGAAAGAAGTGGCACAGTTTGTGTCCGCCTGCGAAGTATGTCAGAGGGTGAAGCTGGAACATCAGAAGCCGGCTGGAATGCTTAACCCGCTACCTATTCCAGAATGGAAATGGGAAAATATAGCTATGGACTTTGTAGTGGGGTTACCGGCGGTGTCCAACAGAGTGGACTCCATATGGGTGATTGTGGACAGACTCACCAAATCTGCTCACTTCATTCCTGTTAGGAGTGGCTACTCTGTGGACAAGTTGGCGCAGGTATATGTTGATGAGATTGTTAGACTGCATGGGGTTCCTGTTTCGATAGTGTCAGATAGAGGGCCCCAGTTTACCTCCAGGTTTTGGCGGAGTCTGCAGAATGCCATGGGTACTAGGTTGGATTTCAGTACTGCCTTCCACCCCCAGACTGATGGACAGTCAGAAAGGACCATCCAGACTATCGAGGATATGCTCAGAATGTGTGTGCTAGACTTTGGCGGTTCTTGGAGGCAGCATCTACCTTTGGTGGAGTTTGCCTACAACAACAGCCATCATGCTAGCATCGGGATGGCTCCATATGAAGCTTTATACGGAAGGAAGTGCAGGTCACCTGTTTGCTGGGAGGAAGTAGGAGAGAGGTCCTTAGCAGGACCCGAGCTAGTAGAGATCACCAGCAGGGTGGTGCCCATGATCAGAGAAAGAATCAAGACAGCTGCAAGCAGACAGAAGAGTTATGCAGACATCCGCAGACGGCAAGTGGAGTTTCAGGAGGGGGATCTGGTATTGCTTAAGGTGTCTCCAATGAAGGGAGTGGTTCGCTTCGGGAAGAAAGGTAAACTAGCCCCACGATACATCGGACCCTTTGAAATCTTGCAAAAGATTGGGAATGTGTCGTACAAGCTGGATTTACCTGCTTCAATGGAGAGAATCCATCCGGTTTTCCATGTTTCAATGTTGAGAAAGTTTGTGTCAGATCCGAGCAAGGTTCTTAATGAGCCTGATGTGGAGGTCCAAGAGGATCTCACCTATGTTGAACAGCCAGTGCGGATCATAGACACCCAGATCAGAAAGTTAAGAAACAAGGAAATCCCGATGGTGAAAGTCCTGTGGAACCACCACAACTTGGAAGAATGCACTTGGGAGACACGGGAGTCCATGCTCCAACAGTATCCCCATCTCTTTTAGAGGTTAGTATCTATGTGTTCTATGTGTTTAGTATGTATGTTATGTTTTATGCTATGCATGTACTAGTTGAGGAACATTCGGGGACGAATGTTCTTAAGGGGGGGAGAATGTAATACCCGGCTAGACTCCGGTATCGGAATTCCTACCGTGCGGTGGAACCCCGGATGTCGGAGACCTCTAGAAGGGTAGAATCATATTTTTATGAAATGTTTTCATGTTTTTAATGGTTTTAAGTATTAAATAAAATGAGTTTTTGCATGAAAATAGCATTGGAGGAAAACCCAGGTTCGGCCGCCGAAAGTCAAGTTCGGCCGCCGAACATGCATGCGTTTTGGAGGCACGTTAGGCCCCCGAAAGCATGAGTTAGGGAAGTCCAGTTTCGGCCGCCGAAAGTCAAGTTCGGCCGCCGAACATTTGCATGGATGCGGAGGCACATTCGGCCCCCGAACGTGGCCTGGCCAGCCACCTATAAAAGGGTCCCTTAGCCGAAAATGGGCGAGCTTTTTCTCCCCATTTCGGCCAAGGTGAGCATTCCGCCATCCTTCCCCAATCTTGAGTTTTTCCTTCCTTTTTCCATGATCTTTACAAGTTTATAACTTTGGTTTTGAAGATCTTTGAGCTTAGAACGAGTTTTGGAGCTTGGAGACCAAAGGTTGGAACTTCTCCCATCTCCAAGTTTAGATCTCCTCAACTCTCGATCTTCAAGAGGTAAGAGCCGATCTTAAGCTCAATGTATGATTTAAACAAGTTTTATAAAGTTTTAAGGGGTAGAATGCATGTTAGGGTATATGTTGAACCTATGGGTTTTTGATGACTTTTTGAACAATGTAGCTTGATTGTGTGTGATTGGAGTGTTGTAGATGGGGTATATACATGTTTGAGGCCCCTAGGAACTTGTATGCATGCTTTGGTTGAAAAATATGCATGTTTGGAAGGTTTGGAGGCAAAATGTGCGAAGGGAGCCAAGTTTCTGCCCTTTGGCAGAAACCAGGTTCGGCAGCCGAAGGCACTTTCGGCCGCCGAACATGGCTGGGGAGGCAGGCCTTTCGGCTGCCGAAGTTGCCCCCGAAAAGAGACTTTCGTCTCTGTCTGGGACTTTCGGCCGCCGAAGGTGCCGCCGAACCTACCTGAGTTTCGTCTCTGTCCAGGACTTTCGGCCGCCGAAGGTGCCGCCGAAAGTGCCCTGTTCAGCCACTTCATGCATATCTCTATGTGATATTTTCAGGATGTTTTAGGGGGTTTTTGGGGAGTATATTAGAGTTATGTTTATATATGTTTGGTCCCTCATTGGAGTCCACCTGTGTAGGTTCGGACCCGAGGAACCAAGGACCCCAGCAGTGAGCCAGCTGCTACAGAGTTGTCAGAGTCAGCCAGAGGTGAGTGGAACTAAGCTTAACCTTTTAAATTAAGAAATGAAATGCTTTTATCATGCTTCATGCATCATGATCATATTATAGGTTGTTTGCATTAGAATTCACGACTATGCCGCATTGTATTGTTGTGATAGATGATAGTGGATGGACATTAGGATGATTCATTAGCCTTCTATATACGAAGTCCTGTGGTGCCCATAATAGGGCCGGGCAATACGAAGACCTGTGGTGCCCATAATAGGGCCGGGCAATAACTCCGAATACGAAGTCCTGTGGTGCCCATAATAGGGCCGGGCAATACGAAGTCCTGTGGTGCCCATAATAGGGCCGGGCATGGAGTTGAGGGATTTTTGAATCAGTCCATCCGTGGTGTGATTTATTTGTGCAGTGACACATTCCATGATAGCATGTTTTAATATTCTTTTTACAGTTCTACTCACTGGGCATCTAGCTCACCCCTCTCCCCTAACCCCCAGGTTTGCAGGTACGGGATAGATAGAGAAGGCAAGAAGAAAAAAGTCCTATGTATGTAATAGTTAGATTGTGGACATGACAAATGTATTATGATGTAATGTAAAAATGTTCAGGATGTTATGTAATGAGGTTATTGAGGATAGAGTTGTGCTTGACCATAATGTATTGTTAATCCCTTGTATATACATGATCTTATGTTATGATGTTTATGTAAACTAACTCAACACAGGTTGTTTTGCCTTTAAGGCTTGATGAGATCCCACAGAGGGACTATGTTATGTATATGTTCAGAGTATGCACAGGTTGAGTTAGTTGATGACAGTATGTATGAAGAAAAGTTTTAATTTTTATGCATGTTGTTGATCATGTATGGGGTTATACAGGTTTACAGGTTATATGTCAGGCTTGCTACGGGTCCCGGCGGCCTTAAGTCGACCCGGATCCTAGCGCCGGTAGCGGTCCGGATTTCCGGGGCGTTACAGAAGGCGATCCAAACTCGGAGATGGGGAGAAATCGAGCTCCAGGTCTCCAAGCTTCAAAACTTGATCTTTAGCTTAAAAATCTTCAAAACTAAGTTAAAACTTGTTAAAACTTGAAGAGATTGTAGGAAAAATATCAAAACTAACCATGGAAAGGCATGGACTCACCTCTGCCCGAAAATGGAGAAGAAAACTTGCCCATTTTCGGACATGGGGCCTTTCATAGGTGGCTGGCTAAACCACTTTCGGAGGCCAAAGGTGCTCCCTAAACTGCACCATGTTCGGCGGCCGAACATAAGGTTCGGCGGCCGAACCTGGATTTCCTTCCAAGGTATTTTTCTTTCAAAACCCAATTTCTTTCTTCATTCAAACCATAAAACATGTAAAAACATTTTAGAAAAACATGATTTTATCCTTCTAGAGGGTTCCGACATCCGAGATTCCGCCGGAAAGCAAGAATTCCGATGCCGGAGTCTAGCCGGGTATTACATTTGAATTCAGTATAACATTTCGCGAATGAAGCATTAAACTTTAATATTTCTCCTTTTTTTTTCTTTTTTTTAAATCAAACAATTAAAACGATTTTTTTTCTTTACTCTTCTTTTTTTTTTATCTCACTTTTAAAAAAAAAAAAATCTCACACAAATGAAATAAAAAAAATTCCTTTTTTTTCCTTTTTTTTTTTAAGAGAAACTATAAGATAAACTAAAATAAAAAAAATAACAAGAGATACTAAAAAAAAACTTACAAAACAAATAAAAATAGATAAATAGGAATTTATTCTATCACCATACTCTGATACCAACTTATGCGGAACCCAGAACCAATATGTGATAAAAAACCCCATCACACAACTTGATAAAAAACAAAACAAAGATATCTTCCAGAAGGTTGCTCTACTACTCCCCTAACCAACCAATGTGATTATAAACATAGATAATGGAGTGAAGGTTGCTCTACTGCACCCCTAACCAACCATTGTGATTAGAAACATAGATAATCAAGTGATTCTAGCTTCGGAAAAGTCACAAGAAATTCTTGATAAGTTAACTAAGCATGAAGCATATAACGACCCGAAAATCAGACCGCTACCGGCGCTAGGATCCGGGTCGACTTAAGGCCGCCGGGACCCGTAGCAAGCCAAACATACATCCTGTGAACCTGCTTAATCCCATACATGATCAACAACATATATAAAAATTAAAACTTTTCTTTCATTCATTTTCTCATACACCAAACTCAACCTGTGCATGCACTGAACATAGCCATAATCATAAACTTAACCCCTCTGTGGGATCTCATCAATGCCCCCAATGGGTGGCATAACATGTGTTGAGTTGGCTAAACATAGACATCAATAAACATTAAGATCATGTATCAAAAGGGATTACAATATCCATAGGGTCAAGCACAACTTCTAAACCTCAATCTCATAATCAACACATACATGACATAACTATTCATAACTTTTACATCATCTTACAATTTATCATGTCCACTTTCTAACTATTACAATTACAAGACTTTACTCTTCTTGACTTCTCTGTCTAGCCCGTACCTGCAATCCTGGGGGATTAGGGAAAAGGGGTGAGCTACTAGAGCCCAGTAAGCAGAATAATAAAACATTTGAAACATATGATAACATGAAATGCATCACATCACAGCTAATCACATCAAGGATGAATTTGTCACCAATAGTCCTCTACATGTTCCAACTGTGCCAGGGGCGTAGAATGGGCCTCACTGGTCTTTCTCTTACATAATCATAACATAGCATGACATAACATTCCATAATGCCAGGGGCGTAGAATGGGCCTCACTGGTCTTTCTCTTACATAGTGCCAGGGGCGTAGAATGGGCCTCACTGGTCTTTCGTACCGTATCATCATCATATCATAACATACGAGGACTAAAGGATCATTCAACATTCATCCACATCATCAACATGTTATGCAATGCAACATATTCGTGAATTTCTAATGCAAACAACCTAAATATCTCATGGCATTCATGATGCGTGAATCATGCTAAAACGGGTTTATTATTTAAAAGCATAAGAGTTATTCTACTCACCTCTAGCTGAAGCTCTACTGACTCAGAAGCAGCTGAACTCACTGCTGGGGTCCTCAGTTCCTCGGGTCCGAACCTACACAGGTGGACTCAAATGAGGGACCAACCAAACATGAATATAACTCTAAACTACTCCCCAAAAACCCCCTAAAACACCTTAAACAATCATGCAAAAACATGCAAAGAAGGCTGGACAGGGCACTTTCGGCGGCAGGTTCGGCGGCCGAAAGTCCCTCTAGAGCCGAAAGTCAGGCAGGTTCGGCGGCACCTTTGGCGGCCGAAACTCCCAGACAGAGACGAAAGTCTCCTTTCGAGGGCAAGCTTCGGCAGCCGAAGGCTGCCTCCACAAGAGGGTTCGGCGGCCGAAAGTCCTTTCGGCTGCCGAACCAGTTTCTCCCGAAGGGCAGAAACTTGGTTCAAACATGCACAAGTGCCTCAAACTCATGCCATTATGCATTTAGCTCAACCAAAACATGCATACAAGCTCCTAGGGGTCTCAAACTACCTTAAACCCCAACTACAACACATCAAGCAACACAAAACCAACATACATTGCTCAAAACATAACATAAACTCAAAAACCTAACTATAAGCTAACCATGCATTCTACCCCAAAGATCTTCATAAAACTAACTTTAAACATGCAATGAGCTTAAGATCGACTCTTACCTCTTGAAGATCGAGAGAGAGACGACCTAAAACTCGGGGGTGGGAGAGAGTGGGTTCTTGAACCTCCAAACTCCAAAACTTTGCTCAAAAGCTCAAATCTTCAAAACAAAGTTAAAACAGATGAAAATCTTGAAAGATCTAGAGGAAAAACATCAAAGATTGGTGAGGGACGGCGGAGAGCTCACCTTGGCCGAAAATGGGGAAAAAGCTCGCCCGTTTTCGGCTAAGGGACCCTTTTATAGTGGCTGGCCAGGCCACGTTCGGGGGCCGAACGTGCCTCCGCATGCATGCCATGTTCGGCGGCCGAACTTGAGGTTCGGCGGCCGAACCTGGACTTCCCTCACTTATGCCTTCGGGGGCCTAAAGCACCCCGAAAAGCATGCATGTTCGGCGGCCGAACTTTGAGTTTCGGCGGCCGAACCTGAGTTTTCCTCCAAGGGTGTTTTTATTCAAAAACTCATTTCCTCTTTACTTAATATCATCAAAAACATTAAAACATTTCATGAAAACATGGTTTTACCCTTCTAGAGGTCTCCGACATCCGAGATTCCACCGGACGGTAGGAATTCCGATACCGGAGTCTAGCCGGGTATTACAAAGCAGATCCATATTAGAACGTCACAAGGTTAAATCTTGATAAGTTGCAAAATAATGGAGAAGAACCAAATATTATTCATAACATCATCTTTTTTCATTGGCTTCTTGTGACTGCCACCTTAAGAGTGTTTTTATAGCCTTCAAACCCTTATTCTATTGTAAAAATGTGTAATTACAATATAGGAAGTATATCTGATTAAATAGTCAAACTCAGATTACATTAAAGATCATTTTCCTAAATTGTCTTGGAGAAATCTCCTTCCTAAATGGACTACACGAATTTGGCTTCTAATATAGACCAAATTAATTTGAAATAAATTTCACAAAATACTAAAATGCCAAAATAACAAAATTAGGCTAAATGCAATTTGGCCATACATACATCACGCGATTTGGAATTGTATTACATGTCTACGTATATTGAAGAGTGTGTTGCTTATTTCCTTATTATCCCATACTTTTCAAATATAGTTCTCATTTCGTAAGCCTTGAATTAAGTGATTGTAGCTTGATTTGTCATGATTTGGAGTTTTTCATTTTAAATCTTTAAAGCATCATATCATTTCCTTGCTGCGTATCAGCAAGGGTACTTTTGAAAGGGTCGAATGGATTCAAGGTGTGCTATGCTCTGCACTTTGAGTTCCCTGCATCTAATAATATGGTAGAGTACGAAGCCCTCATAAATGGAATGCAGATAGCATTGAAAGTGGGGACAACCGACCTCAAAATAAACAGTGACTCCCAACTTGTGATCAACCAAATAACCGGGGCATACAAGGCAAAAGACCCCATCATGCAAAAATATTTGGCCAGAGTACGGGTTGTAGAAGTTGAGCTTGGAGAGCAGGGGTTCTGTGCAGTACTAAAGAATACCTTGGGGGGAAAATGAAGAAGCAGACTTGCTCAATAAGCTGTCCGAAGAAGAACTAGAGCAGCTCCCAAACGAAGTATATATGCAGTACATTAATGTCCCTACTTTTGAAAAGCCAGCCCTAGTCATGCAGATCGAAGATGTAACGACCCGAAAATCGGACCGCTACCGGCGCTAGGATCCAGATCGGCTTAAGGCCGCCGGGACCCGTAGCAAGCCTGACATATAACCTGTAAACATGTATAATCCCATACATGATCAACAATAAACATAAAAATTTAAAACTTTTTCTTCCATCATCCAACTCAACCTGAACATACATGTACATAGTCATGATCATAATCATGATCCCTCTGTGGGATCTCATCAATGCCCCAACGGGCGATACAACATGAGATGAGTTGGCTTTCATGAACATTAAAAACATTTTTGATCATGTAATAAAAGGGATACCTCAAACATAATGTCAAGCACAATATCTAATCCTCAAAATCATTACATGACTGAAACTGTACTCTTACATAACATTAATACATTTATCATGTCCACACTATCTATTACATGCACAGGACTTCAATACTCTTATGGATCTCCTGGTCTACCCTGTACCTGCAATCCTGGGGAAAATGGGAGAGGGATGAGCTACTAGAGCCCAGTGAGCAGAATAAATAAAACATTTAAATCATATGGATCATGGAATGCATCACATCACAGCTAATCACATCAAAGATGAACTTGTCACCAATAGCCCTCTACATGGTCCAACTGTGCCAGAACGTAGAATGGGTCCTGGTCTTTCCCTTACATAACATAACATAACAGTGTCCAACTGTGCCAGAACGTAGAATGGGTCCTGGTCTTTCCCTTACATAGTGCCAGCGAACGTAGAATGGGTCCCACTGGTCTTACATTCCGTACCGTACATATCACATCATCGTATCATAGATCGAGGGCTATGGATCATCCAACATTCATCCACATCAACATTTAACATATGCAATGCAACATATTCGTGAATTCTAATGCAAGCAACCTAATTCATCACATGGCATTCATGATGCATGAAGCATGCTAAAAAGTACATTATTTGCTTTAAAACATAATAAGTTATTCCACTCACCTCTGGATAGCTCTGACCAGACACTGGGGCAACAGACTCACTGCTGGGGTCCTCGGTTCCTCGGGTCCGAACCTACACAGGTGGACTCAAATGAGGGACCAAACATACATGAACATAACTCTAAACTATCCCCCAAAACCCCCTAAAACATCATGGAATAAACATAGAAAAACATGCAAGAAAGGGCTGGACAGGGCACTTTCGGCGGCAGGTTCAGCGGCCGAAGGTCCCTCCAGAGCCGAAAGTCAGGCAGGTTCGGCGGCACCTTCGGCGGCCGAAACTCCCAGACAGAGGCGAAACTCATGCATGTTCGGCGGCACCTTCGGCGGCCGAAAGTCCCAGACAGAGACGAAAGTCTCCTTTCGGGGGCAACTTCGGCAGCCGAAAGGCCTGCCTCCCCAGCTATGTTCGGCGGCCGAAAGTTCCTTCGGCTGCCGAACCTGGTTTCTGCCAAAGGGCAGAAACTTGGCTCCCTTATGCATTTGTGCCTCCAAAACTAACCAATCATGCATAAATCTATTCTACAACATTCCCAAGCAGTCACAAGCAAACATACAAGCTCCTAGGGGCATCAAACCAACAAAAACCCCAACTACAACACACAAGCAACTCACATTGCTCAAAAACACATATAAAACCCATAAACCTAACTATGAGCTAAACATGCATTCTACCCCATAGATCTACTTAAAACTTACTTAAAACATGCAATGAGCTTAAGATCGGCTCTTACCTCGTGGAGATCGAGAGAGACGACCTAAACTCGGAGATGGGAGGGGTTGAGTTCCTTTGAACCTCAAAGCTCCAAAACTTTGCTCAAAGCTTGAAAATCTTCAAAACAAAGTAAAAACTCATGAAAATCGAGTAAGATGGGAAGGAAAGAACTCAAGATCGGTGAGGGGCGGCGGAGAGCTCACCTTGGCCGGAAATGGGGAGAAAGCTCGCCCATTTTCGGCTAAGGGACCCTTTTATAGTGGCTGGCCAGGCCACGTTCGGGGGCCGAACGTGCCTCCGCATGCATGCCATGTTCGGCGGCCGAACCTGGACTTTCCTCACTTGTGCTTTCGGGGGCCTAAAGGCACTCCCGAAGGCATGCATGTTCGGCGGCCGAACCTGAGTTTTCCTCTAAGGTTGTTTTAATGCAAAAACTCATTTCCATTTTACTTAAAACCATGAAATACCTTAAAACATTTTATGAAAACATGCTTCTACCCTACTAGAGGCTTCCGACATCCGAGATTCCACCGGACGGTAGGAATTCCGATACCGGAGTCTAGCCGGGTATTACAGAAGAGGAACGGAGCTGGATGACTCCATACTTAGAGCACCTAGAGGAAGGGAAGTTACTCAAGGACAAAGCAGAGCTAGAAAGATTGCGGCTAAAGCCGCCAATTATCAAGCAATGAGGGGGACCATATACCGAAGGGGGAAATCCAGTCCATGGCTAAGATGCGTGGGCCCAAAGGAGGCTGCCAAAGTAATCTAGGAGATACATCAGGGAGCTTGTCGGGTCTATAAAGGAGCAACCACATTGGCAAACAAGATTTTCAGTCAAGGGTACTACTGGCCCACGATTAAAAAGGAAGCAGAAGAGTTCGTTAGAAGAGGTGATGTATGCCAAAGATTTGCCAATGCCATTAACAGCCCGGCCACACCACAATCAAGTATCTAGCCCTTGGCCGTTCTCGCAGTGAGGGATCAACATTCTGGGTCCCTTTTCAAAGACTGTGGGGCAAAAGAGGTTCGTGATAGTAGCTGTAGAATACTTCTCCAAGTGGTCAGAGACAAAAGCTGTACCCACAATCACAGCTCGTAAGGTGATAGACTTCATCTGGGGCAACACCATATGCCAATTTGGGATACCAAGGACGCTCATATCAGACAATGGTAAGCAATTTGACTGTAGATCCTTCAAGGAATTCACAAGAAATATGGGCATATAGGATAAATTTTCTTCGATAGCTCACCCCCAAACAAATGGTTAAATGGAAGTAACGAACCGGGCTATCCTCCAAGGACTTAAAAAACGAGTGGATAGAGCTAAAAAAAAATTGGGCAGCGGAGCTGAACAGTATCCTATAGGCATTTCGAACTATACCTCGAACACCAATAGGAGAGACGCCGTTCGCACTAGCATTCGAAACCAAAGCTATAGTCCCCATAGAGCTGTAGATCCCCTCCCACCGAGTTCAGTTCAATGACGAGAATATTAATGGAGAGAAATTGAGGAGTAACTTGGATGCCCTAGAGGAAGTCATAGAAGAGGATCAAATAAGAACAACTGCTTATCAATAGAAGGCAGCACTGTACTACAATCAGAAGGTCCGCGGGAGCAACCGTGGGAAAACTGGGGCCAACCTGGAAAGGCCCCTTCAGGATAGCTAAAGTCGTCAAGCCTGGGGTGTACCAAATTGAAGACCTACAGGGGAACCCGGAGCCTCCAGCACTTGAAGAGGTACTTCCCGCAAAAGACATGTAATGTAAACCCTTGTCCTTTGAGATATGAATAAAAATTGTTATTTCGTTCTTCTTACTAGTATTCTTGAAGCAGGTATAGAAGACCTCAGTGAGGTAGGTGACCGGTCTTGGACAATAACCACTGGTACCACAAAACCGACTAAGGAGAAGAAGACCTCAGTGAGGTAGGTGACCGGTCTCAAACAATGACCACCGGCACTACAAAACTGGTTGAGGAGAAGAAGACCTCAGTAAGGTAGGTGACCAGTCTTGAACAATGACCATCGGCACCATAAAATAGGCTGAGGAAAAGAAGACCTCAGTGAGGTAAGTGACCGGTCTCGGACAATGACCACCGGCACCACAAAACCGATTGAGAAAAAGAATACCTCAGTGAGGTAGGTGACCGATCTCGGACAATGACTACCAGTACCACAAAACCGACTGAGGAAAAGAAGATCTCAGTAAGGTAGGTGATTGGTCTTGGACAATGACCACCGACAACACAAAATCGATTGAGGAAAAGAATATCTCAGTGAGGTAGATGACCGGTCTCAGATAATGACCACCGGCACCATAAAACTGGCTGAGGAGAAGAAGATCTCAGTGAGGTAGGTGACCGGTCTCGAAAAATGACCACCGGCACCACGAAATCCGCTGAGGAGAAGAAGATCAACACAGAAAAAACAGCATTAAACAAAGGCCATAAGGCTCCAAAAGAAAAAACTGAGCAATAAGCAGCCGATCTAAAATAGGGCCTCGGCTCGAGTAAGACTCAGCAAATAGGTAAAACCTAATCCCGACCTCACAAAAAGAGCTCGGAACACTCAGGAACGACGGATGAAAATCTGATTTTGACCTCACTTAAAGGCTCCGAACGCAGAATCACAAATCATAAACTCAAATCCGACCTCATAGAGGATACCGATCTCAACAACATTAGAAAGGCATAAATCCGACTTAATTTAAAGGTTCGACCTACAGGAAAAAGAGGTCCCAATACCATAAAAACGAGCTCCGCCCATTTAAAGGCCTTGGGCAAATGAGAAGTAAATCAAGAAAACCCAGCTGAATGAGCTCGCAAGCTAAACATGCAAAAAATAACCCAAGTGTAATATAATCGAGCTCACAACCCGAACGAGCTCGCAGGCTCTGTATCGGCCCGAACCATCACCGGCGCTAGGATCCAGATCGGCTTAAAGCCGCCGGGACCCGTAGCAAGCCAAACAAAACTCCTAGCACCTGGTCAAATCCCATACATGATCAAAACTAAAAACGTCCTTTCCCCTTACCAAGCTGGACCTGCATGCACTATGCCTGAAAACATAGAACCCATTCTCATAGGGTCAGCATCTTACACGTCAGCCTTGGTTCAAACCTTTTCTTATCAAGAACATAAAACAGACAATAAAGATCATGCCTAACAAGGGATTGACGACTACCAAGCTTAACTACTAACACTCAGACATCCAACTCTGAAATAGCCCGCAGGGCCTACACTAGTGAAACCTAACCGCTCTTGGGTTCACGCTCAGCGTCCTTTCCCTCACGGTTTCCTGTGGGTCAAGGGATTGAAAACCTTTCTTTCCTCCTGGTTATGTTTCTGAGTCAAGGGATTTGAAACCCTTTCTTCTCAAAACACAACTCACTGGTGCCTCAAAAACATACCATACATTAAGCCTGGTTAAGCACATTTCTCATCAAGAAACGTAAAACAGGATCCATGCAAAAATGGACTACGCATACATCACACTAAGGTAATGATCCTAGGGCCTAGGGCCAAGCACAACTCTATCCATTACATGACATCACAGAGCTAGACATAATTGTACATACATTCCTTTAATTTACATCATGTCCACTATTCTATGACATACTCATAACCTTAGCTATATCTTTACTCTTATTCTTGCTGACTCTGACTTCCCAATCACTTCCTCTGAACCTGCACACTGGGGTGAAAGGAATGGGATGAGCTACTAAAGCCCAGTGAGTAGAAACAGTAAATCAGTTTATGAATGACATGCTTTCATGAAATGCGTCACTGCACAAACATTTCACATCTCAGATTAGACATGACCTCAAAACTCCCTCTGTCGGTGCCCGGCCCCTATGGATTCTCAGGTCACTACATGGACTAGCGCCCGGCTCCTCCTATGGAGCTCCCACAGGTCTTATCTAGCCATAACAGATCATGGGCTAGTGAAGTCGCCTGGGTCCAATCCCCATCAACAATAACCAATGCAATGCAGCATATTCGTGTCTATTAATGCAATTACCCTAATATATATCATGATATCCATGATGCATGGAATATGCTCAAAGCATTTAATTTCTCATTAAAACATTAAGTTTAGTTCTACTCACCTCTGGCAGACGCTGACTGACTCTGCAACAGCTACGGATATACACCTCGGTCTCTCGGGTCCAAACCTACACAGGTGGACGCACATGAGGTGCCAAACAACACTAACAAAACTCATAACCAACTCCCCAAAGAACCCCCTAAAACATCCTAAACCAATCACAAAAGTCATGCAAAGGAAGGCTGGACAGAGCACTTTCGGCGGCAGGTTCGACGGCCGAATGTCCTCTCCAGAGCCGAAACTCATGCATATTCGGCGGCACCTTCGGCGGCCGAATGTCTCCTCCAGAGACGAAAGTCCAAATGTTCGGGGGCAACCTTAGGCAGCCGAA
This sequence comes from Manihot esculenta, assembly GCF_001659605.2. Taxonomy (NCBI): domain Eukaryota; kingdom Viridiplantae; phylum Streptophyta; class Magnoliopsida; order Malpighiales; family Euphorbiaceae; genus Manihot; species Manihot esculenta. Next base: position 14,720,035 of record NC_035171.2, read on the forward strand.
ACCACCTCCACAAGGGGTTCGGCGGCCGAACATACCTTCGGCTGCCGAACCTGAGTTCATCCAGAACTCAGCCTCGCGTACAACAAGCCTCCCAAACCTCTCAAACCTTCCAAAACATGCATCCAACCTCTCCAAAACATGCACAAACCCCTAACCAAGCATAAAGGAGCTACAACCAAGCTTAAACTCCAAACAAGTGCAAACACATCAAAGATGCACAAAGGGTACATAAACCCTTATGCACAACCATGCAAACTCATACAAACTAACCCTTTCCCTTCACTATAAAACATAGGATCTACACTTACCTCTTGAAGAACAAAGGCTGGTGTGACCCCAAACGTGAAAATATGGAGATCCAAGCTCCACAAGTCTCCAAACTTCAAAATCTTGCTCAAAGCTCACAACTCTTCAAAACAAGGAGAAAACTCATGAAAACCTTGAAAGATTTGAAGAAACATCATGAAAACAACCCAAGGAGAGCATGAACCTACCCTTGCACGAAAAGAGAGTGAAACACACTCCATTTCCGATCAACGGGGCTTTTATAGGTGGCCAACCGCCTCTCCTTCGGCGGCCTCAGCTGCATGCCAAACCATGCAACGTTCGGCAGCCGAACTTCACCTTCGGCGGGCGAAACAATACCATTTTCAGCGGCCGAACTTATCCTTCAGCGGCCGAACTTATCCTTCAGCGGCCGAACTTATCCTTCAGCGGCCGAACTTATCCTTCGGCGGCCGAACCTGAAAGTTTCCTCCTTGGTCTTTTCCCTTTCAAAACCCAAATCCTTTGCATGCAAAACCATAAAACACGTAAAATCATTTTGAAAACCTTTCTCTAACCCTTCAAAGAACCTCCGACATCCTCGAATTCCAGATTCCAACGGAAACCCGCCGGAAAGTAAGAATTCCGATGCCGGCGTCTCGCCGGGTATTACAATCTACCCCCCTTACAAAAACATTCGTCCCCGAATGTTCCAACAACAAACAGGCAAGCAAGCAAGCAAAGCCTAACACCTCTCTCCAAAGAGAGACGCAGGCACAGCTGGAGTAAACACTCCCGGGTCTTCTAGGCACACTTCCAACCTGTGGTGATTCTCTGATCCACACTGACTGCTCAACATAGGTGAGCTCCTCTAAGATCTCCACCTCTGATTCCTTATGAACATAACTTGGATCTGACACGAACTGCCACAAACAAAACCCCAACCTTCGCCTGAATTCCACAAGCTTCCGCTGCACACTCTGATCCTTGCCCTTCTCTCTTCATCTTTACTAAGCTGGCCTCTTGATACGGATCCAATAGGACAAATTTCTAACAATGGTGTGGAGCAAACTTATATCATTCCAATGGATCCAAGAGTAGTTCAAAATCATATTCATATAATCCACATATATTTGGGGCGTGCTTTAATTCATATGGGACAGATTTGGTGCAACACTTGCAATCATAGGCTGAGGGAGCCTAATCAAACCTATGGGCTAAAACTACATAAAGGAAAGCCTAAAGTGAAGATCAAGTAAGGCTTGCACAAGCCTCAAACCCACACGCACAAGTAGATATGGAATCCAAAGATTTGATAAACCCACCTCCTATGGCACCCCAAACTTAGAGAAGCTGAAACACCAATGATCGAAGGATTTAGATGAGAATCTGACAAACGCCACAACGAATAGTTGATAAGTTAGCCAAGATTCCTGGTGCAATTGATGAAAGCAAATCCTCACTCTCACTCAAAGCAATACACGCTAAAGGCATGAAAAGAATTCTGAAATTTTGATTAAAAGCTGCCTCTTACAATTGTTTCTTATCCTTATATAGTAAGGAGAAAAACAAATAAAACCCTAAGACACTCTTCTTGGGCCTGACTTAAACACATAAGACCCAAGCCTAATCACACACTAAAATAACACATAGGTATTAAAATATAAGCCCACAACATGGCCCAACACTCTAAAACTTAAAAGATAAAATATGGCCAAAATACAAGCCCAAACAAAACTAAAATAAAACAAGTGTTTAAATAATAAAACTAGCAAGCCCATCATAACAAAGTTGAATCTTCACAAAAGCCTTACTTGATCTTCACTTTAGGCTTTCCTTTATGTAGTTTTAGCCCATAGGTTTGATTAGGCTCCCTCAGCCTATGATTGCAAGTGTTGCACCAAATCTGTCCCATATGAATTAAAGCACGCCCCAAATATATATGGATTATATGAATATGATTTTGAACTACTCTTGGATCCATTGGAATGATATAAGTTTGCTCCACACCATTGTTAGAAATTTGTCCTATTGGATCCGTATCATTACCTCTTTCTTTAGAAAAGATTCGTCCTCGAATCTTGCTGATATTTATGTCAAGAAGGAAAGCTTTAGGCACCCATGTATCTTCAAAGACCTCCTTTTGAATAGGTGGAAATAGTATAAAACTTTCATCATGGATGTTTTCATCAACAACCTGCACATCAAGAACAAATGAACTAGACATAAAAATATTAGTCATAGAAATATCATGTGGATGTGACCCATTCTCCTCTACAACTTCCAAAATAGTCTTATTCACCTCCTCCACCTCATCAATCATGTGCTCCCCATGTCCACCATCATTCACAACCTCTTCTATAAGCTCATTAATGGAATTTTCAAGAACAACTACATTAGATGATTGCATTACAACTTCCTCTTCAATTTCAATCTCTATGGAAGTTGAGATTGAAAATTTAGCCTCTTCTTTCTCCTTTTCTTTCTCCACTTTCCCTCCTTGAACTAGTCTTGATTCTTTTCCAGCCTCTTTACCCTCAAACTCACTCTTTTCTCTCATCTTTTCTGCAGAATTTAAGCTCTCACTCCCCTTTGTGGCCAAGGCCGAAGCCTCCCTCTCCCTCTCCAGCATCTTTATTTGATCAACATATACCTCATGAGGTGATAAAGGAGCGAGTATAACCTTCTGTCCTTCATGAGTGAAGGAGTACTTGTTATTGAACCCATCATGTTGCACCTTTCTATCATGTTGCCACGGCCTACCCAACAACATATGACTTGCCTGCATAGGTACCACATCACACAATATCTCATCCTTGTACCTACCAATAGAAAATGATATAACCACCTGGTGTGTAACCCTAACCTCACCACAATCATTCAACCATTGCAATCTGTATGGCTTAGGGTGTTTAATAGAAGCCAAGCCCAATTTCTCCACCATATACACACTAGCCACATTTGTGCAACTACCCCCATCAATAATGAGAGTACACACTTTTCCATTAACCAAACACCTAGTGTGAAATATGTTTTCCCGTTGTTCTAGGCTTTCTTCCTTAACCTGCATATTCAAAGCACTCCTAGCAACAAGCATCTCACAATGTGCAGCAAGCAACACATTATTAACCAACACATCCGAATCATCACAGTCATTATCGCAATTAAGATTTCTTTGAGGTATTCTTGTAGAAGTGGAAGCTTGTGAGACATTCAAACTCTCCATAGTTTCAGTCAACCTCTCAAGAGTCTTATTGAGCCTTTGTAACTCACCACTGACTGACTTCTTAAAGAGCTTGTAATCGTTACCCATGTTCGATTCACTTTCATCAGTAGTATCCACCACATTCTTGTCTTTACTCATCCTACCTTAAATCAACAAAGAACAAGGAGAACTAGCAAATATCGTGTTAAAAAAGAAAGTACTCAAGTGTTTGCACTCTTACCACTCTTTTGCTGATTCTTCAATTGCACTTCAGAAACTAAGGTCAACCAACCAACTACAAGATGCGTTTAATGAAACAAAGAAGAAAAACCTAAAGAAAGAAGGAAACGCGCAAAAACTAGAAAGAAGACACTGACAATTTGGAAAGTAACACAAGAACTAGGTGTTGTGCTACTTGAAAATATCACCTAGAGTATAGACACAAGCAAATAATACTCCAGCAATGTCAAGGAAATAAAAACAAGCTCAAACCAAAAAAGGAAACTTAGAATTCAAATAAAAAACGATTCTGGACAGATGTTTGAATTTAATTCACTTCAACGCAATTTAAATATTGATATATTTAAATCTACCCAAAAAGGAAAGTATCAAGACCCCACAAATAGAATCAGAAAAAAAAAAATTTAAATTTCACTCAGTTCAGAAACATGGACGAAAATTCTGGTGTTAAAAGAAGGATTTGACATCAAATCAATTTAGATGCAATTGCCTTAAATGTGCACGTTAGAAAATAGGCAGAATTTCTTTTATCCTCTAATGTGGATTCAACGCAATTCAAAATTCAAAATTTAAAATTGATTTCCACAAATAACAGCAATCAATTGAGATAAGTAAAGCAATATGGACGAAAAAGGAAGCAAATAGCAATTTCGGCCAGATCAAGATAAATAAAGCAAAGGCGATTTTTTTTTTTAAGGAGTTCGAAATCTTTTTTTTTTTTTTGTGATGATTAATAATCAAGAAGGTGTAGCCATGGATAGAAAAGCTTTCACCGAAAACAACAAGGAAGAAAAGGAAAACTCAAATAAAAAAAAACTCTAGATCCTGAGATAAATAAGAATTTACCTCACTTTGGCTCTGATACCAACTGACGCGGAACCCTATGGCACAAGCCTCAAACCCACACGCACAAGTAGATATGGAATCCAAAGATTTGATAAACCCACCTCCTATGGCACCCCAAACTTAGAGAAGCTGAAACACCAATGATCGAAGGATTTAGATGAGAATCTGACAAATGCCACAACGAATAGTTGATAAGTTAGCCAAGATTCCTGGTGCAATTGATGAAAGCAAATCCTCACTCTCACTCAAAGCAATACACGCCAAAGGCATGAAAAGAATTCTGAAATTTTGATTAAAAGCTGCCTCTTACAATTGTTTCTTATCCTTATATAGTAAGGAGAAAAACAAATAAAACCCTAAGACACTCTTCTTGGGCCTGACTTAAACACATAAGACCCAAGCCTAATCACACACTAAAATAAAACATAGGTATTAAAATATAAGCCCACAACATGGCCCAACACTCTAAAACTTAAAAGATAAAATATGGCCAAAATACAAGCCCAAACAAAACTAAAATAAAACAAGTGTTTAAATAATAAAACTAGCAAGCCCATCATAACAAAGTTGAATCTTCACAAAAGCCTTACTTGATCTTCACTTTAGGCTTTCCTTTATGTAGTTTTAGCCCATAGGTTTGATTAGGCTCCCTCAGCCTATGATTGCAAGTGTTGCACCAAATCTGTCCCATATGAATTAAAGCACGCCCCAAATATATATGGATTATATGAATATGATTTTGAACTACTCTTGGATCCATTGGAATGATATAAGTTTGCTCCACACCATTGTTAGAAATTTGTCCTATTGGATCCGTATCACCTCTTCTCTAACTCTCATCAGGTAGTACCCGAATCTCAGATCTATTTTGGAAAACAACCAGCTCCTACTAGCTGTTCTAATAGATCATCAATCCTGCATGGGAATACCTGCCCTTGGTAGTGACCTTGTTCAACCACTTACAGTCATCCTTCTTTTCCCACCACAACACGGGAACACTCCAGGGTGGGGTACTAGGTCGGATACAACCTTTGTCTACCAAGTCTCGCCACTGCTCTCCTACTACCTCAACTCTGCAGGTGCCATCCTGCAAGGAAGAATAGAAATGGTTCTGGGTCCAGACACCACTCATATTCCACACTCCAACTCTCTGACAGGTGGTAAACCTGACAGCTCGCCTGGGAAAACTTCTCAGAACTCTCTCTAAACCAACAGACACTGAGGTTGGTTCCCTGACCTGACTACTAAACTCTCAGCAAGAGCTAGAAACCCTTTGATAACCTCTCCTGAGCAATCTACGAGCCTGTAGGGCTGACATCAAACCTCTAGGCACCCCTACTTTGTCCCCTCCAAGGACTACCTCTGATCCATCCTAACCTTTGAACCTGTCTACCTTGTCTCTGCAGACACGGGTAGAACCACGAGTAGCTAGGTCAGCTGGAAGGCATCTACTCTCAACAGACACTGAACTAAATCGGCAGACTGACTCTGCCCCAGATGGATCACACTCGGGTCCACTGACCCAAAGAGAACACTCTAAGCCCAGAAGTCATCAAACCCACCCTCACTAAACAACAAGGAAAGAGAAACACTAGGATTCCCAAAAACATACACAGCAGAACACTCAGAAGTTAGCATACCTGGCACCCCTGTGTGCGCTGTGTCTGCCTCTTGCTAAGCCTGAGTGAAGATCCGAGCCGGAGCTGGCGGACCTTCTCCACGGGAACCTGAGGAATGAGGGGCTGACCCTCTTCCTCTGCCTCGACCTCTGCCCTGAGACACTGCTGGAGCTGCTGGCTGCGCCTCTCTACCTGCAGCTAGCCGCTGAGACTGTGCTACCCGAGACGCAGTAGGACACTCACGTGCTATGTGTCCTTCCTGTCCGCACCTGAAACAAACTGGTGGCCTCAAACGACAAGCTCCCTTGTGTGGTCTTCCACACCTCCTGCAAATTGATTTGCCTCTGCCAGAACTCGAACCACCCCCAGCATCTAGCATAACTTGCAACCTCTTCCACAACCTACCCTTCCTAGTTCTGCCCCATTGCGTAGAGGTTTTTCTCCACGTTTTACCCCTCTTAGCAGCCGTACTCAGAGTGGAGGGGTCAACTTCTCCTGAACTTAAGCTCCTAGAATCCTTAGTCTGGGCGTCATCTTTAGACTCTCCCATGCATTCTTCATCCATGTTCACTTGCAAACCTACATCCCTCCTCTGGACATCCATCTTCTCTTTGCTCACATCTACAGACATGCTCAGATCCATTCCTTCTCTGCTTTCATCACAAGACTCCACCCTACCTGACTGCACTCCTGGCAGAACAGGGGGAAAGGTGTCCATGCCTTCCCACTCAGACGGATCCGATTCCACAGATCGACTAGCACCTTGCATCTTCACTCTTCTGAAAACACAATATGCAAACACACATTAGCAATCATACGGTCCATATGACAACACATGAACCTACAACACATACATATCAAGAGTATTAATGCACAGGCATAAACTCATGGCATTTCACATCATCATCAAAGACAGAACTCTATATCCTATCCTAGTGGACATGAATTTGCCTATTGTGCTTGCCCTTCTATAACTTATCTGAGCCTAACACACTCTCAGTGGCTCAGATATCTTAACCTCTTTCCGATGTGAGATACTCTAATCCTTGAGCATCGTTGCTCAGCACACCGTACTTATGAGGCCCTATGCTCTGATACCAATGTAATACCCGGCTAGACTCCGGTATCGGAATTCCTACCGTCCGGTGGAATCTCGGATGTCGGAGACCTCTAGAAGGGTAAAACCATGTTTTCATGAAATGTTTTAATGTTTTTGATGATTTTAAGTAAAGAGGAAATGAGTTTTTGGAATAAAAACACCCTTGGAGGAAACTCAGGTTCGGCCGCCGAAACTCAAAGTTCGGCCGCCGAACATGCATGCTTTTCGGGTGAGCCTTAGGCCCCCGAAGGCATAAGTGAGGGAAGCCCAAGTTCGGCCGCCGAACATGGCATGCATGCGGGGGCACGTTCGGCTCCCGAATGTGGCCTGGCCAGCCACTATAAAAGAGCCCCTTAGCCGAAATGGGCGAGCTTTCTCTCCATTTTCAGCCAAGGTGAGCCCTTCCGCCGTTCCTCACCATCCTTGAGTTCTTTCCTTCAAATCTTTCACGATTTTCACAAGTTTTCATCTTGTTTTGAAGATTTTCAAGTTTTGAGCAAGTTTTGGAGCTTTGAGGTTCAAGAACTCAAATCTCTCCCACCTCCGAGTTTAGGACGTCTCTCCCTCGATCTTCAAGAGGTAAGAGCCGATCTTAAGCTCATTTCATGTTTAAAGTAAGTTTTATGCAAGATCTATGGGGTAGAATGCATGTTTAGCTCATAGTTAGGTTTTTGAGTTTATGTTGTGTTTTTGAGCAATGTGTGTTGTAGTTGGGGTTTAAGTTAGTTTGAAGCCCCTAGGAGCCAATGTATGTATATTTGCATGATTTGGATGAGTTATATGCATGTTGGAATGGAAAGGAGAAGTTTTGTGCAAAGGGAGCCAAGTTTCTGCCCTTTGGCAGAAACCAGGTTCGGCCGTCGAACATGGCTTGGGAGGCAGGCCTTTCGGCTGCCGAAGTTGCCCCCGAAAAGAGACTTTCGTCTCTTTCTGGGACTTTCGGCCGCCGAAGGTGCCGTCGAACCTGTCTGGGTTTCGGCTCTGGAGGGACTTTCGGCCGCCAAAGGTGCCGCCGAACCTGCCCTGTTCAGCCTTCCATTGCATGTTTTTGCATGATTGTTTGAGGTGTTTTAGAGGGTTTTGGGGGATGTTTTTAGAATTATGTTCTAGTTGTTTGGTCCCTCATTTGAGTCCACCTGTGTAGGTTCGGACCCGAGGAACCGAAGACCCCAGCAGTGAGTTAGCTGCTTCAGTCTTTGTCAGAGCTAGCCAAGAGGTGAGTAGAATAAACTTTTATGTTTTAAAGCAAATGAATTATACAGTTGAGCATGTTCATGCATCATGAATGCCATGTGATGAATTAGGTTGTTTGCATTAGAAAACACGAATATGTTGCATTGCATTTATGATGTTGATGTGGATTGGTTATTGGATGATCCTTTAGTCCTCATATGGTATGATGATGTTACGGCATGATATGGTATGGAAGTCCAAGTTGTACCCATTCTACGTCCCTAGCACTATGTAAGAGAAAGTCCAGGTTGTAATACCCGGCTAGATTCAGACATCGGAATTCCTACCGTCCGGGGGAGTTCGAGGATGTCAGAGGTCTCTGGAAGGGTAAGAGAAAGTTTTCTAAAATATGTTCAAGTGTTTTAAAGGTTTAGCGTAGAAAAGGATTGAGTTTTGAAGAGATATGGCCAAGGAGGCATTTTGCCATGTTCGGCCCCCTAAGGTTAAGTTCGGCCGCCTAAAGTTCCCTAGTTTCGGCCCCCGAAGGTTAAGTTCGGCCGCCGAAGGTTGCATAGTTTTGCATGCGATTCGGCAGCCGAACCTGAGGCGGTTGCTCATCTATAAGGGCACCGAGTGGCAGAAAAAGGAGGAGGTTTCTTCTCTCCTTCTGACCTAGGTGAGGTCTTGATCTCCTTAAAGTATTTTCATGGTTTTTTTTCAAATCTTTCACGGTTTTAATGAGTTTTACCCTTGTTTTGAAGAGTTGTGAGCTTGAAACAAGGTTTTGGAGTTTGAAGCTTTTAAAGCTTGGTTTCTCCATATCTTTGAGTTTGGATCATCTCAGCCTTTGTTCTTCAAGAGGTAAGTGTTGATCCATGGTTCTTATGATGTTTTTATGAGTTTTGTAAAGGGAAAAGGGAGCTAGGCATGAGTTTGCATGAGATGTGCATCATAGGGTTTATGAATCCTTTATGTTTGATGTGTGTCTTGTGAGCTTGTTTGTTGGAGTTTAAAGTTATTTGAAGCTCCCTTAGGCTTGTTGAAGTGTTTATGCATGTTTTAGAAGGGTTAAATGCATGTGTTGAGGTCTGAACAGGTGATGGAGGGACTGGCAGGCGTCCTTGTGCACGAAACTGAGTTCTGGCTAAACTCAGGTTCGGCCCCCGAAAGTCCAAGTTAGGCCGCCGAACATGCCTGACTTTCGTCTCTGGAGGAGACATTCGGCCGCCGAAGGTGCTGCCGAAGGTGCCCTGTCCAGCCTTTCTTTGCTTGTTTTGCATGCATGTTTTGTGATGTTTTAGAGGGTTTTTGGAGAGATGTTCATAGTTATGTTAGAGTATGTTTGGTACCTCATTTACGTCCATCTGTGTAGGATTGGACCGAGGAACCGAGGAGGCTCCAGAGTTAGAGTTGGCCCAGAGTTAGCCAGCATTGGCTAGAGGTGAGTGGAACTAAACTACATATTTTCTCTTGAGAAATGACACGATTCTAGCATGATCCATGCATCATAAACTGCCATGTTATGTATTAGGTTGTATTGCATTAGACTTCACGACGATGATGCATTGCATATACGTTGTTGTTTATGTGGATGAATGTTGGATGATCCTTAGCCCTTGACAGAGAGCAGATACAGATATATGGCATGAGATAGCCATACCAGGTCGCCCCTGGATAGTCCAGGTCGCTCCTGGTACTATGAGTGAGACAGCTGGGCTGTCAAATCAAATCAGAGTTAAGTGTAGACCAGGTGAGACCTCGTCTCCTTGGCACAGTTGGTCATGTTATGATATCAGAGCGATAAGTGTAGACCAGGTGATGACATAGTCTCCTTGGCACAGTTGGCATTATTATAACATGTAGTTAAGGGTTATTGGTGACAAATTCATCCTTGAGATGATATGTTTGTGATGTGATGCATTTCATGAGAGCATGTAATGAATGAACTGTTTTTATTGTTCCTCCTCACTGGGCTGTAGTAGCTCATCCCACTCCCTTAACCCCAGTTTTGCAGAGTCTGAGATAGCTATGGGAAGTTAAAGTCAGCAAGAGTACAGAGGGAAGATATGCATGAATGTATGGTTGTAATAAAGTAGTGGACATGATGTAACTCAAAGATTAGTGGTAATGTAATGTGTATAGATATGTACTGTCGTATACTGGATAGACTTGTGCTTTTCCTAGTATCCTTGCTATAGTGTGATGTCTGATTAATCCCTTGTACATGAATCCTGTTTTACGTTTCTTGATGAGAAAGGTGTGAGTTAGGCTTAATGTATGGCTTTGATGTGATACCAGTGGATTGTGTTACAGAGTAAAAGGGTTTCAATCCCTTGATCCACAGCAGATAGTAGTCCCTGGTATAGGCCCTAAGGGCCATTTCAGATTGCTATATCTGAGTACAGTAGTTAAGCCTACAAAGTTTTATAGGATTGTTGAGTATCTTTGTATCATGTATGGGATTTATCAGGTACACACAGAGAGTATAGTCGGCTTGCTACGGGTCCCAGCGGCCTTAAGCCGATCTGGATCCTAGTGCCAGTGATGGTTCGGACCGTTACTGAGTGGTACCGGTTTCCGGGTCGTTACAGATTGGTATCAGAGCATAGGGCCTCAAGAGTACGGTGTGTTGGGATATCCCACATCGGAAAGAGGTGTTGTCTTGTATAGGAAGGAAAGCACAATAAGTTAAAATCATGTCCACTAGGATAGGATGTGGAGTCCTGTCTTGCATGCTGATGTAAAATGCCATGATGAGTTGCATGTGCATTATTAATATGTTTGATATGTGTTAAGGATTCATGTGTTTTCACATGGATCAGTTGATGATATTGTGTGTGCTGTTGTGCTTTTTCAGAGGCAGGATGAGAGGAACTCGTCGATCTGCTAGATTGACAGGAGCTCCGCCGGAGGATGAGGACATGGATGCTCATCTCCCCGTTCTGCAAAGGGCAACATCAGATAGTTTAAGCAGAGAAGGTACATCAAGGGACCCTAGAAGGTCTGTTGATGAGAGTAGAAGGGGAGTTGTTCAGAGTAGTATGTCAGGGTATCGGAGAGAAGGAGAGGAGGATGAGCAGAGTAGAGATGATAGCTTTAGTAGAAGTAGGTTGGGAGGAGATATGGGTGAGTCCCAAGGAGGCACTCAGGCCTCGAGGTTTGTTCCACCTCAGTATCCACCCTATCAGTGGGGGGCAGAGTACCCGATGAGAGGGACATCAGAGTTTCCTAGATATAACCCATATCCCACCTTTATGCCTTATCCTTCCTTTTACCCGTCATATCCACAGTATACCATGTTTCCACCCTTCTTTTGTTACCCAGGGTCAGTAAACCCTAACCTAGGGCATGTTGCATCTCCTCCACCACCAGGAGAACCAGTAGCCCCAATTGTCCAAACACCCAAGCCTAGTTCACCTGGGGAAAGTATGGTGCAGATGACAGCTTATTTGAGGTTGGATGTTCCCAAATTTGAGACTGGTGATGACCCTGTTGAGTATCTTAGAATGGTTAAGCTGATAACCGATGAGTTGGGAGCTAATGAGAGTAGAGCCATACAGATGGCAGGGGTTACATTGAAATGTGAGAAGGCAAGGGAATGGTTCACCCAGCATGTGGACCCGAGGGTAGAACGCTTATCCTGGGAGCAGTTTGCTTCAGAGTTTACAGGATGGGTTTGTCCAGAGAGCCCAAGGGAGCGTAAGGAGAGTGAATTTGCGCAGCCTGAGCAGACAGAAAACATGAGTGTAGAAACTTACCCAGAGACTAGTGATCGTTTTCCTTTGGGTGAGGCTGCTGCAAAGAATAAAAAGAAAGTGAGAGGCCTGAAAGGGTCAAAGAAAAGAGAGTTCTGGAATAGGGTACAGTTTGGCATGGGTTTTCGCGAGGGTTCGAGTTCTGGTTGGGATAGTTCTAGATGTGTGAAGTGCGGTAGGAGGCACAAAGGCGTATGTCGGGCTGGGACAACAGCATGTTTCAGGTGCGGACAGGAGGGGCACATGGCACGAGAGTGTCCCATTACGGTCATGTCAGCACAGTTCCCACAGACATCCGCAGACAATATAATTCCACCAGAAGCTCCAGCCTCGGTGCAGGGCAGAGGTAGAGAAAGAGGGGTAGTCCCTTCTTCAGGAGGTTCCTTCAGTGGACGTCCGTTAGTTCCGGCTCGGATTTTCACCCAGGATCAGCCATAGACAGACACACGGAACACAGTGGTGCCAGGTAAACTCACTTTTGAGTGTTCTGATGTGTATAGACTATCAGTTGATGTGAAAATAGTAAAGTGTAATAGAGTTAGATGGTCAGAGACGAGTGAGTCGTTAAAGGTTAGTGCGCCGGGAAAGAACTCGAGAGCAATAGCCGTGGATTATAGAAATCCAAGTAGAGAAAGAGTGATCTCTCATCTCTGAGGGTAGACCTTAAGTACAGAAGTGAAAAGTAAGAAAAAGAATAAAGGTAAGTAAGAGAAAAGTAAGCAAAGAGAAGAGTATATGAGGGAGAAGAGAGCAGAGAATAAATAGAGAGTTCAGGTTAGTCTGGGATTAGGTGGCGATTGAGCTTTAATTCAGATTGGTCTGGATACGTGCGGCATGGAGTGTACACAAAAGTAGTCTGTTGGTATGGGACTACGGCATGTATAGATGCGAGCAGGAAGGACTCATGTTATGTGAGTGTCCTACTGCGGCCCTGATTGGCACAGTCCCAGCAGATGACTTCTAGTAGTGTAACTCAGCCTGTAGCTCTAGCCATGTTTTAGGACAGGGGTTGAGGCAAGAGAAGAGAGTTCTCCTTTTCTTTGGTCGGTTCTCGAGGGAAGATTCGTTAGCGTTAGCTTGGATCTTCATCCTGACTTAGTAGGCGGTTAACACATTGAACACGGTGACGTCAAATACGTTCACTTGCGGGTGTTCAGATGTGTAGGTTATAGTGGACCCTGATGTTTCTTTCCCTGTTGTTTTGAGAGCCATAAATAGAGGAGGGGTTGATAACTTCTGGCTTAGAGTGTTCTCTTTGGGTCAGAGGGCCCAAGAGTGTGATCCATCTATGGCAGAGTCAGTCTGTCGGTTCAGTTCAGAGTTTGTTGAGAGTAGTAGATGCCGTCCAGCTGACCTTATGGTTCTAGGGGTGACTGATGATGTCAACCTAGGGCGGATTGGCTAGCTACTTGAGGTACTACCTAAGTCTGCAAAGACAAGGTAGGACAGTTCAGAGTTCAGAGGCTCGGATGGGTCAGAGTTAGTCCTTAGAGGGGGACAGTTTAGCATACCCAGCAGTTTGATATCAACCCTACAGGCTCGTGAATTCGTTAGGGAAGTTAGTCAGGAGTTTTTTTGCTCTTGTTTGAGCGCATAGCCAGGTCAGGGAACCAGCCTCAGTATTCATAGACAGGAAAAGAGAAAGAGTGTTATATGTTATCCCAGACGAGTTAGCAGGTTTACCATTAGTAAACCCAGTAGAGTTTGAAAGTTAAGTGAGAATGGAGACTAGCTGCATCTTCACCTTTTCCTTTGGAATGATACCTGTAGCATGTAAGAGTTGAAACCTATAAGAGTTAGAAAAGCAGTTACAGACTGAAGAGCGATAGTAGAACAATGTGCACTTGGTAGTAAAGGATTCTATCCGACTTAGTACCACACACCCTAGAATGTTCTAGTATCGTTGTGAGAAACGGAGGATGAAACCTTGAGATTTTATCACAACTGTGAATAGTTGCACAAACTCACTACCAAGGATAGGTAGCTAGTAGAAGCCGGTTGTTTTCTATAATCGATCCGAGAGTTGGGAACTATCTGTCGAAAGTTCGAGAAAAGTCAGTTAACAGTTGCGTAGCGATGAGATTTTGATTGTAATGAAAAGGTTAAACCAGAGGGAAGGGGTAAAACTGCTCAGCGACTCTGAGTAGACAAGACAGGATTTACTGGGTAAGGCTTAGCTGCCCTCAGTCAGATGTCGCTTATCAGTTTATCCTATAGAAACAGATAGCTAGAGAGCTAGAGATAGTCTAGTAATGTTAGAAGGGATCAAAAGAGAAGAAGCCAGTATAGTAAAGAAGAATAAAGACGGGCAAGGATCAGAGTGCGCAGCAAAAGCGTAGGATAGTTCAGAAAAAAAAAAAAAAACAAAACAAAAAAAAAAACAAATACAAAAAAATCAAGAATAGAGAAGCATGCCCATTATCTACTAAGCATTGTTGATTGTAAGAGAACACGGCATAGAGGCCAAGTTCTGTAATCTGAGTTCAATTTCGGAGCATATCTGTGTGATTTGTGATGTAGCACACTACGAGTTCTCTAGTAAGAAAAGAGTTAAAGCTATAGGCAAGGCATCTAGCTTTTCCTGAGGATTATTGTTCCTTTGTCAGAGTTCAGTAAAGAGAAGCAAAGGTTCGTATAACCAGAGTAGTGTAAATAAGCTGAGAAAAGTCAAAGAAAAGGAAAGTTAGTAGTCATATGAAAGAGTCAGGTCGATTGTGTACAATCAAGAGTGGTAAACAATTAGTGTAGACACAGCTTAAGCAGTGAAGGGTCAGCAAAGTCAGACAGTATAGCCAACCCGGGAGTTTTACTCCAGGGGTATCTGTGTCTCTTCATAGAGACCGATGGTAGGCTTTCTTCTTGTTTCCCTGTATGTTTATTGTTGTTGTTTTAACATTCGAGGACGAATGTTTTTAAAGGAGGGAAGAATGTAATACCCGGCTAGATTCAGACATCGGAATTCCTACCGTCCGGGGGAGTTCGAGGATGTCAGAGGTCTCTGGAAGGGTAAGAGAAAGTTTTCTAAAATATGTTCAAGTGTTTTAAAGGTTTAGCGTAGAAAAGGATTGAGTTTTGAAGAGATATGGCCAAGGAGGCATTTTGCCATGTTCGGCCCCCTAAGGTTAAGTTCGGCCGCCTAAAGTTCCCTAGTTTCGGCCCCCGAAGGTTAAGTTCGGCCGCCGAAGGTTGCATAGTTTTGCATGCGATTCGGCAGCCGAACCTGAGGCGGTTGCTCATCTATAAGGGCACCGAGTGGCAGAAAAAGGAGGAGGTTTCTTCTCTCCTTCTGACCTAGGTGAGGTCTTGATCTCCTTAAAGTATTTTCATGGTTTTTCTTCAAATCTTTCACGGTTTTAATGAGTTTTACCCTTGTTTTGAAGAGTTGTGAGCTTGAAACAAGGTTTTGGAGTTTGAAGCTTTTGAAGCTTGGTTTCTCCATATCTTTGAGTTTGGATCATCTCAGCCTTTGTTCTTCAAGAGGTAAGTGTTGATCCATGGTTCTTATGATGTTTTTATGAGTTTTGTAAAGGGAAAAGGGAGCTAGGCATGAGTTTGCATGAGATGTGCATCATAGGGTTTATGAATCCTTTATGTTTGATGTGTGTCTTGTGAGCTTGTTTGTTGGAGTTTAAAGTTATTTGAAGCTCCCTTAGGCTTGTTGAAGTGTTTATGCATGTTTTAGAAGGGTTAAATGCATGTGTTGAGGTCTGAACAGGTGATGGAGGGACTGGCAGGCGTCCTTGTGCACGAAACTGAGTTCTGGCTAAACTCAGGTTCGGCCCCCGAAAGTCCAAGTTAGGCCGCCGAACATGCCTGACTTTCGTCTCTGGAGGAGACATTCGGCCGCCGAAGGTGCTGCCGAAGGTGCCCTGTCCAGCCTTCCTTTGCTTGTTTTGCATGCATGTTTTGTGATGTTTTAGAGGGTTTTTGGAGAGATGTTCATAGTTATGTTAGAGTATGTTTGGTACCTCATTTACGTCCATCTGTGTAGGATTGGACCGAGGAACCGATGAGGCTCCAGAGTTAGAGTTGGCCCAGAGTTAGCCAGCATTGGCTAGAGGTGAGTGGAACTAAACTACATATTTTCTCTTGAGAAATGACACGATTCTAGCATGATCCATGCATCATAAACTGCCATGTTATGTATTAGGTTGTATTGCATTAGACTTCACGACGATGATGCATTGCATATACGTTGTTGTTTATGTGGATGAATGTTGGATGATCCTTAGCCCTTGACAGAGAGCAGATACAGATATATGGCATGAGATAGCCATACCAGGTCGCCCCTGGATAGTCCAGGTCGCTCCTGGTACTATGAGTGAGACAGCTGGGCTGTCAAATCAAATCAGAGTTAAGTGTAGACCAGGTGAGACCTCGTCTCCTTGGCACAGTTGGTCATGTTATGATATCAGAGCGATAAGTGTAGACCAGGTGATGACATAGTCTCCTTGGCACAGTTGGCATTATTATAACATGTAGTTAAGGGTTATTGGTGACAAATTCATCCTTGAGATGATATGTTTGTGATGTGATGCATTTCATGAGAGCATGTAATGAATGAACTGTTTTTATTGTTCCTCCTCACTGGGCTGTAGTAGCTCATCCCACTCCCTTAACCCCAGTTTTGCAGAGTCTGAGATAGCTATGGGAAGTTAAAGTCAGCAAGAGTACAGAGGGAAGATATGCATGAATGTATGGTTGTAATAAAGTAGTGGACATGATGTAACTCAAAGATTAGTGGTAATGTAATGTGTATAGATATGTACTGTCGTATACTGGATAGACTTGTGCTTTTCCTAGTATCCTTGCTATAGTGTGATGTCTGATTAATCCCTTGTACATGAATCATGTTTTACGTTTCTTGATGAGAAAGGTGTGAGTTAGGCTTAATGTATGGCTTTGATGTGATACCAGTGGATTGTGTTACAGAGTAAAAGGGTTTCAATCCCTTGATCCACAGCAGATAGTAGTCCCTGGTATAGGCCCTGAGGGCAATTTCAGATTGCTATATCTGAGTACAGTAGTTAAGCCTACAAAGTTTTATAGGATTGTTGAGTATCTTTGTATCATGTATGGGATTTATCAGGTACACACAGAGAGTATAGTCGGCTTGCTACGGGTCCCGGCGGCCTTAAGCCGATCTGGATCCTAGTGCCAGTGATGGTTCGGACCGTTACTGAGTGGTACCGGTTTCCGGGTCGTTACACAGGTTGTACCCATTCTACGTCCCTGGCACATTGGTATGCATGATATGTTATGTTAAGATAAAGACCGGTTGTACCCATTCTACGTCCCGGCACTTTGGAATGTAGAGGACTATTGGTGACAATACCATCCGAGCTGTGATTTGTTGTGATGTGTTGCATTACATGATGGCATGAGATTTAAATGTTGTTTTCTATTATTCTGCTCACTGGGCTCTAGTAGCTCACCCCTTTTCCCTAATCCCCCAGGATTGCAGGTACGGGCTAGACAGAGAAGTCAAGAAGAGTAAAGTCTTGTAATTGTAATAGTTAGAAAGTGGACATGATAAATTGTAAGATGATGTATAACTGAATAGTTATGTTATGTATAATGATATTGAGGATTAGAAGTTGTGCTTGACCCTATAGATGTTGTAATCCCTTTTATTACATGATCTTATGTTTATTGATGACTATGTTAGCCAACTCAACACATGTATATCGCCCATTGGGGCATTGATGAGATTCCACTGAGGGGTCAAGTTTATGATTATGTTTAGTGCATGCACAGGTTGAGTTTGGTGTATGAGGAATGAATGAAAGAAAAGTTTTATTTTTTATGTATGTTGTTGATCATGTATGGGATTAAACAGGTTTACAGGTTGCATGTCAGGCTTGCTACGGGTCCCGGCGGCCTTAAGCCGATCTGGATCCTAGCGCCGGTAGCGGTCCGATTTTCGGGTCGTTACAACCAATCTGTAACAGCCCGAAAATCGATACCCCTCTGTATCGGCCCGAACTATCACCGGCGCTAGGATCCAGATCGGCTTAAAGCCGCCGGGACCCGTAGCAAGCCAAACAAAACTCCTAGCACCTGGTCAAATCCCATACATGATCAAAACTAAAAACGTTCTTTCCCCTTACCAAGCTGGACCTGCATGCACTATGCCTGAAAACATAGAACCCATTCTCATAGGGTCAGCATCTTACACGTCAGCCTTGGTTCAAACCTTTTCTTATCAAGAACATAAAACAGACAATAAAGATCATGCCTAACAAGGGATTGACGACTACCAAGCTTAACTACTAACACTCAGACATCCAACTCTGAAATAGCCCGCAGGGCCTACACCAGTGAAACCTAACCGCTCTTGGGTTCACGCTCAGCGTCCTTCCCTTCACGGTTTCCTGTGGGTCAAGGGATTGAAACCCTTTCTTCCCTCCTGGTTATGTTTCTGAGTCAAGGGATTTGAAACCCTTTCTTCTCAAAACACAACTCACTGGTGCCTCAAAAACATATCATACATTAAGCCTGGTTAAGCACATTTCTCATCAAGAAACGTAAAACACGATCCATGCAAAAATGGACTACGCATACATCACACTAAGGTAATGATCCTAGGGCCTAGGGCCAAGCACAACTCTATCCATTACATGACATCACCGAGCTAGACATAATTGTACATACATTCCTTTAATTTACATCATGTCCACTATTTTATGACATACTCACAACCTTAGCTGTAACGCCCCGGAAATCCGGACCGCTACCGGCGCTAGGATTCAGGTCGGCTTAAGGCCGCCGGAACCCGTAGCAAGCCTACATACATCCTGTTTACCTGTTTAATCCCATACATGATCAACAAACATACATAAGAATTAAAAACTTTTCTTTTTCTTCATACACCAAACTCAACCTGTGCATGCACTGTTTTCATCATATACATAAACATTAATCCCTCTGTGGGATCTCATCAAAGCCTCAAGGGCTATACATCATATGGTGAGTTGGTTTACATCAATATCAAAACACAAGATCATGTACATACCAAGGGATTAACATATACTATGGTCAAGCACAACTCTATCCTCAACAACATAAATACATAAACATAACTGTTCAAACTTTACATTACATTCTTATCATTGTCATGTCCACATACTCTAGCTATTACATACATATGACTTTTCTCTTCCTTTCTTCTCTATCAATCCCGTACCTGCAAACCTGGGGGTTAGGGGAGAGGGGTGAGCTAAAAGCCCAGTGAGCAGAAACTAAAAACATTATATTAAAGTTCATGCTATCATGAAATGCATCATATCACAGACAATTCACATCAAGGGTGAACCTGTCACCAATTAGTCCCAACATAGTCTCTTGCCAGGCCGTAGCATGGGGTCCTGGTCTTCCTGTCATAACATCTATAAAGTCTCGTGCCAGGCCGTAGCATGGGGTCCTGGTCTTCCTGTCATAACATATATAAAGCCTCGTGCCAGGCCGTAGCATGGGGTCCTGGTCTTCCTGTCACATTATATATCTGTTAAGTCTCGTGCCAGGCCGTAGCATGGGGTCCTGGTCTTCCTGTCATAACATCTATAAAGTCTCGTGGACTAATTGGATCATACAGCATTCACCCACAAGCGCAAAGGAAAATGCAATGCAACATATTCGTGAACTAATGCAATCAACCTATTACATATCATCATGATGCGTGAAGCATGCTCAAAACATTTAATTACTTGATTTAAAACATTAAGCTTGTTTCCACTCACCTCTGGTTAGCTCTGACCAGACACTGAAGCAGCTCACTCACTGCTGGGGTCCTCGGTTCCTCGGGTCCGAACCTACACAGGTGGACTCCAATGAGGGACCAAACATATATAAACATAACTCTAATATATCCCCCAAAAACCCCCTAAAACATCATGAAAACATCACAGAAAATATGCATGAAATGGCTGAACAGGGCACCTTCGGCGGCACCTTCGGCGGCCGAAAGTCCTGGACAGAGACGAAACTCAGCTAGGTTCGGCGGCACCTTCGGCGGCCGAAAGTGCCAGACAGAGACGAAAGTCTCTTTTCGGGGGCACCTTCGGCAGCCGAAAGCTGCCTCCACAAGAGGGGTTCGGCGGCCGAAACTCCCTTCGGCTGCCGAACCTGGTTTCTGCCAAATGGCAGAAACTTGGTTCAAATGAACCTCCTGCCTCCCAAAACCATAAATCATGCATATTTCTCAACCAAAACACACATACAAGTTCCTAGGGGTCTCAAACATGCATATACCCCATCTACCACACTTCAAAACAAACACAAACAAGCTACATTGCTCAAAATCACAACTTAAACCCATAAACCTACACATGAACTAAACATGCCTTTAATCCCCAAAGATCTTCATAAAACTTGTGTCAAGCATAAAAAGAGTTCAAGATCGACCCTTACCTCTTGAAGATCGAGAGTAGAGGCGATCTAACTTGGAGTTGGGAGAAATCTAGCTCCTTGGGCCTCCAAGCTCAAAACTTGTTCAAAACTCACAAATCTTCAAAACAAAGTTATAAACTTGTTAAAACCATGAAAGATCTAGAGGAAACACTCAAGATCGAGGGAGGAACGGTGGAGACTCACCTTGGCCGACAATGGGAGAGAAAAAGCTCGCCCGTGCGAACCAAGGGGACCCTTTTATAGTGGCTGGCCAGGCCACGTTCGGGGGCCGAATGTGCCTCCGCATCCATGCAATGTTCGGCGGCCGAACATGAGGTTCGGCGGCCGAACCTGCACTTCCCTCACTTAGACTTTCGGGGGCCTAACATGCCTCCCAAAGTCCATGCATGTTCGGCGGCCGAAAGTGAGTTTCGGCGGCCGAACCTGGGTTTTCCTCAAAAGATTTTTCATGCAAAAACTCAATTAATTCCATACTTAAAAACATTAAAAACATGAAAACATTTTATAAAAACATGCTTTCACCCCTTCTAGAGATTTCCGACAACCGAATTCCACCGAACGGTAGGAATTCCGATACCGGAGTCTAGCCGGGTATTACATTCTCCCCCCCTTAAGAACATTCGTCCCCGAATGTTCCTCAACTAATACATGCATAGCGAAACAAACATAACATACATGTAACACATATAGCACATGGAACACATCTCAACTAACCTTAGAAGAGGTGGGGGTACTGCTGGAGCATGGACTCCCGGGTCTCCCAAGTGCATTCTTCCAAATTGTGGTGGTTCCAAAGGACTTTCACCATCGGGATTTCCTTGTTCCTCAACTTTCTGATCTGAGTGTCAAGAATCCGCACTGGCTGTTCAACATAAGTGAGATCCTCTTGGATCTCCACATCAGGTTCGCTAAGAACCTTGCCCGGATCTGACACGAACTTCCTCAACATGGAAACATGGAAAACCGGATGGATTCTCTCCATAGAAGCAGGCAAGTCCAGCTTGTACGATACATTCCCAACTTTTTGCAAGACCTCAAAGGGTCCGATGTACCGTGGAGCTAGCTTACCCTTCTTACCAAACCGAACCACCCCTTTCATCGGAGACACCTTGAGCAATACTAGATCCCCCTCCTGAAACTCTACCTGTTTCCTGCGGATGTCTGCATAGCTTTTCTGCCTGCTGGTGGCAGTCTTTATTCTCTCTCGGATAATGGGCACCACCCTGCTGGTGATCTCTACAAGTTCAGGCCCTGCTAAGGACCTCTCTCCAACCTCTTCCCAGCAAACCGGTGATCTGCACTTCCTCCCATACAAGGCTTCATATGGAGCCATCCCTATGCTAGCATGATAGCTGTTATTGTAGGCAAACTCCACCAAAGGTAGATGTTGCCTCCAAGAACCGCCAAAATCTAGCACACACATCCTGAGCATATCCTCTATTGTCTGGATGGTCCTCTCTGACTGTCCATCAGTCTGGGGGTGGAAGGCAGTACTGAAATCCAACCTGGTACCCATAGCATTCTGCAGACTCCGCCAAAACCTGGAGGTGAACTGGGGCCCTCTATCTGATACTATTGAAACTGGGACCCCGTGTAGTCTGACAATCTCCTCAACATACACCTGCGCTAACTTATCCACAGAGTAGTTGCTCCTAACTGGGATGAAGTGAGCAGATTTGGTGAGTCTGTCCACAATCACCCATATGGAGTCTAGTCTGTTGGATGTTGCCGGTAACCCCACTACAAAATCCATAGCAATATTCTCCCATTTCCATTCTGGAATAGGTAGCGGGTTAAGCATTCCAGCCGGCTTCTGATGTTCCAGCTTCACCCTCTGACATATTTCGCAGGCTGACACGAATTGTGCCACTTCCCTCTTCATAGCTGGCCACCAATACCCTCTCTTCAGATCTTGATACATCTTGGTGGCTCCAGGGTGAACACTGTATTTTGCATTATGAGCCTCTCTCATAATGTCTCCTTTTAGCCCGATGTCATCTGGTACACATAGTCTATTCCCATAGCGGAGGATCCCCTTACTATCGAATCTGAACTCACTGTCTCTGCCTGACTGAACAGTCCTGGCAATCTTCACTAACTCTGGGTCCTCATGCTGTTTCTGAGCTACCTGCTCTAGAAACACGGGTGTTACTTTCATCTGTGCAATCAAAGCACCTGTACCAGACAACTCCATCTGTAGACCTTCCTCAATGAGCTTATAAAATTCCTTCACCACCGGTCTCCTCTCTGCCGTGACGTGGGATAGACTGCCAAGTGATTTCCGGCTTAAGGCATCAGCTACTACATTAGCCCTACCCGGATGGTACTGTATCTTACAATCATAGTCACTGAGCAGTTCTACCCATCTCCTCTGCCTCAAGTTCAGCTCTCTCTGGTTCAAGATGTGCTGCAGGCTCTTATGATCTGTGAAGATCTCACATTTTACCCCATAGAGGTAATGCCTCCACATCTTGAGTGCAAAGATAACCGCTGCCATCTCCAGATCGTGTGTGGGGTAATTCATCTCATGCCTCTTTAGCTGTCTAGAAGCATAAGCGATCACCCTACCATTCTGCATCAACACACAACCCAAGCCTACTCTGGATGCATCACAGAACACTGTGAAGTCCTCATTGCTGGTTGGCAGAGCTAACACTGGTGCTGAAGTCAACCTCTTCTTGAGCTCTTCGAAACTTTCTTCACACTGGTCGGTCCAATCGAACCTCTGATTCTTTCTAGTCAATCTGGTTAGAGGAGCTGCAATCTTGGAGAAGTCCTGTACGAACCTCCTGTAATAACCAGCCAAACCCAAGAAACTTCTGATCTCTGTCACTGAGGTGGGTCTGGGCCAGTTAGTCACAGCCTCTACTTTCTTGGGGTCTACCTCTATTCCATTCTCTGACACTATATGCCCCAAGAATGATATGCTCCTTAACCAGAACTCACACTTGGAGAACTTGGCATACAAGCCATGTTCCCTCAAGGTCTGCAGAACTATCCTCAGATGATGGGCATGCTCCTCTGCATTCCTGGAATACACTAGGATATCATCTATGAAGACAATAACGAAGTGATCCAGGTATGGTCTGAATACTCTGTTCATGAGGTCCATGAATGCTGCAGGGGCGTTAGTTAACCCAAACGGCATTACAAGGAACTCATAGTGCCCATATCTGGTCCTGAATGCTGTCTTTGGTACGTCCTCTTCCCTTATCCTCAGCTGATGGTACCCTGATCTCAGATCTATCTTGGAGAAACAGCCCGCTCCTGCTAGCTGATCGAATAGATCGTCGATCCTTGGCAATGGGTACTTATTCTTAATGGTGACTTTGTTCAACTGCCTGTAGTCGATACAAAGCCTGAGGGATCCATCCTTTTTCTTCACAAAGAGTACTGGAGCACCCCAAGGTGAGGTACTCGGTCGGATGAAACCCTTGTCTACCAGTTCCTGCAACTGTTCTTTCAATTCTTTCATCTCAGCTGGGGCCATCCTGTAGGGAGGGATAGAGACAGGCCTAGTTCCAGGCATCAACTCTATTTCAAACTCTATCTCCCTTGCAGGTGGTAGTCCTGGAAGCTCGTCTGGGAAGACATCTAAAAACTCATTGACCACTGGCACTGAGGTGGGCTCTCTAACCTGACTGTCTAGTTCCCTCACATGAGCCAAAAACCCCTGACATCCCCTCCTAAGCAACCTACGAGCCTGAAGAGCTGATATCAGACCTCTAGGTGTACCCCTCTTGTCTCCTCTGAAGACGACCTCTGACCCATCCTGACATCTGAACTTAACTACCTTGTCCCTGCAGTCCAAGGTAGCACCATGGGTAGATAGCCAATCCATCCCTAGAATGACGTCAAAGTCTGTCAAATCTAGAACCACAAGGTCGGCGGACAAGCATCTTCCCTCTATAAAAACTGGACTACACTGGCAGACTGCCTCTGCCACTGACGGGTCACACTTGGGTCCACTGACCCATAGGGGACACTCTAGCCCAGAGACCATCAACCCTAACCTCTGAACGGCTCTCGGTGCAATAAAAGAATGAGATGCACCCGGGTCCATTAATGCATACACATCAGAACACCCAATGATGAGATTACCTGACACCACGGTGTTGGATGTGTTAGCCTCCTGCTGCGTCATGGTGAAGATCCTGGCTGGAGCTGACGGACCCTCACCTCTGAACCCTGCTGAAGAAGAGGCTGACCCTCTCCCTCTGCCTCTGCCACTGGCCTGTGTAGCAGCTGGAGCTACTGGCTGTGCCACACTTCCTGAAGCTGTCTGTGCCATAGGAACTGCTTTAGGACATTGCCATGACATATGCCCCTCTTGCCCACATCTGTAGCAGGTCGTCGTCCCATACCGGCATAAACCCCTGTGTGGCCTACCACACTTCGCACAAGCTGCATTATCTGCCCCAGAACTAGAACCCCTGCCAAATCCCAGACTAGACTTGACCTTGTTCCAGAACTTATTCTTCTTACCCTTGGGTTTACCCCATCTCTTACTGCCTGAAGCTGCTGCACTCAAGGTAGAGGGATCTAACCTTCCCCCACCCGGAGTTTTAGAACCAGAAGCTTGTGCCACTGTCTGTTTGACTGTCCCCTGAACGATGGCACTAGCCTCCATTCTCCTAGCCATGTCTACTATGGCGTGAAAACTCTCTCTATCTGCTGACTGTACCAAGGAGGAATACCTGGGATGGAGCTTCATGATATACCTCCTCGACTTCTTCTGGTCTGTGCTAAGGTCTTGCCCAGCAAATGGCAGCAACTCCATAAACCTGTCAGTATATTCGTCTACACTCATGTCATCAGTTTGCCTCAACTGCTCGAATTCTATCATCTTCAATTCCCTTCAACTATCAGGGAAAGCCCATCCTGCAAATTCATTAGCGAACTCCTCCCATGATAGGCTATCCACCCTCGGCTTCACATAGTTTTTGAACCACTCACGGGCCTTTTTGCATTTCAAGGTGAAACCAGCCATCTGAATGGCTCTACTGTCATCAGCTCTAATTTCATCTGTTATTGTTTTGACCCTCTCTAGATACACAAACGGGTCATCACCTGACTCAAACTGGGGAGCACCCAACTTCATGTAATCTGTCATTTTAGCCTTGCTTCCCCCAGATGAGCTAGGCTGAGGTATCCGGATATCTGGGACTGTAGGTGCTGGTGGTGGAGGAGGTACAGCATCCCCTGAGGTAGGGTTTGCTGGATTTGGATGGTATGGTGGAGGTGGGTACATTGGGTACTGTGGATATGGTGGGTAGTATGGTGGGTATGGCATCTGTGTGGAGTAAGGGTTAAAACTAGGGTAATCCGATGTACCTCCCATCGAATACCCGGGATTTTGGGTGTAGGGCGGATAGTGAGGTGGCTGAACAAATCCCGAGGCTTGAGTGCCTCCTTGGGATTCTCCCATACCCTCTTCTGACATACTGACGCCCAAACTGCCATCCCTCCTTTGATCAACATCCATCTGATCCCCCATATCCTCTGACATACCTCCCTGCACTGTTCCTCTGACTGATCTGCTTCTTCCCAGATCTAAAGACCTTCTAGGGTCTCTCACTGCTCGGTCCCTGTTGGACCTACTAGACATTGCCCTAGGCAATGCTGAAGGACGGGCATCAGTGCCCTCGTCCTGAGGTGGCATTCCAGTCAATCGCGCAGATCGACGGGTTCCTCTCATCCTGTTTTCTGAAAACAGCACATAGCATAGCAACCATTAGCATCATATGATTCATGTGGGCACACATGAACCCTCATCACATACATATCACATCATTTATGCACATGCATTTTATCATGGCATATCATATCATTATAGCAAGACAGGACTCTACATCCTATCCTAGTGGACATGACCTTTCCTATTGTGCTTGACCTTCTATAACATCTATGAGCCCGACACTCTAGGTCCGACCATATGAACCTAGGGCTTTGATACCACTCTGTAACGCCCCGGAAATCCGGACCGCTACCGGCGCTAGGATTCAGATCGGCTTAAGGCCGCCGGAACCCGTAGCAAGCCTACATACATCCTGTTTACCTGTTTAATCCCATACATGATCAACAAACATACATAAGAATTAAAAACTTTTCTTTTTCTTCATACACCAAACTCAACCTGTGCATGCACTGTTTTCATCATATACATAAACATTAATCCCTCTGTGGGATCTCATCAAAGCCTCAAGGGCTATACATCATATGGTGAGTTGGTTTACATCAATATCAAAACACAAGATCATGTACATACCAAGGGATTAACATATACTATGGTCAAGCACAACTCTATCCTCAACAACATAAATACATAAACATAACTGTTCAAACTTTACATTACATTCTTATCATTGTCATGTCCACATACTCTAGCTATTACATACATATGACTTTTCTCTTCCTTTCTTCTCTATCAATCCCGTACCTGCAAACCTGGGGGTTAGGGGAGAGGGGTGAGCTAAAAGCCCAGTGAGCAGAAACTAAAAACATTATATTAAAGTTCATGCTATCATGAAATGCATCATATCACAGACAATTCACATCAAGGGTGAACCTGTCACCAATTAGTCCCAACATAGTCTCTTGCCAGGCCGT
Source organism: Manihot esculenta (assembly GCF_001659605.2). Classification (NCBI taxonomy): domain Eukaryota; kingdom Viridiplantae; phylum Streptophyta; class Magnoliopsida; order Malpighiales; family Euphorbiaceae; genus Manihot; species Manihot esculenta. The sequence continues at coordinate 14,747,254 of NC_035171.2, forward strand.
AGCATGGGGTCCTGGTCTTCCTGTCATAACATCTATAAAGTCTCGTGCCAGGCCGTAGCATGGGGTCCTGGTCTTCCTGTCATAACATACATAAAGCCTCGTGCCAGGCCGTAGCATGGGGTCCTGGTCTTCCTGTCACATTATATATCTGTTAAGTCTCGTGCCAGGCCGTAGCATGGGGTCCTGGTCTTCCTGTCATAACATCTATAAAGTCTCGTGGACTAATTGGATCATACAGCATTCACCCACAAGCGCAAAGGAAAATGCAATGCAACATATTCGTGAACTAATGCAATCAACCTATTACATATCATCATGATGCGTGAAGCATGCTCAAAACATTTAATTACTTGATTTAAAACATTAAGCTTGTTTCCACTCACCTCTGGTTAGCTCTGACCAGACACTGAAGCAGCTCACTCACTGCTGGGGTCCTCGGTTCCTCGGGTCCGAACCTACACAGGTGGACTCCAATGAGGGACCAAACATATATAAACATAACTCTAATATATCCCCCAAAAACCCCCTAAAACATCATGAAAACATCACAGAAAATATGCATGAAATGGCTGAACAGGGCACCTTCGGCGGCACCTTCGGCGGCCGAAAGTCCTGGACAGAGACGAAACTCAGCTAGGTTCGGCGGCACCTTCGGCGGCCGAAAGTGCCAGACAGAGACGAAAGTCTCTTTTCGGGGGCACCTTCGGCAGCCGAAAGCTGCCTCCACAAGAGGGGTTCGGCGGCCGAAACTCCCTTCGGCTGCCGAACCTGGTTTCTGCCAAATGGCAGAAACTTGGTTCAAATGAACCTCCTGCCTCCCAAAACCATAAATCATGCATATTTCTCAACCAAAACACACATACAAGTTCCTAGGGGTCTCAAACATGCATATACCCCATCTACCACACTTCAAAACAAACACAAACAAGCTACATTGCTCAAAATCACAACTTAAACCCATAAACCTACACATGAACTAAACATGCCTTTAATCCCCAAAGATCTTCATAAAACTTGTGTCAAGCATAAAAAGAGTTCAAGATCGACCCTTACCTCTTGAAGATCGAGAGTAGAGGCGATCTAACTTGGAGTTGGGAGAAATCTAGCTCCTTGGGCCTCCAAGCTCAAAACTTGTTCAAAACTCACAAATCTTCAAAACAAAGTTATAAACTTGTTAAAACCATGAAAGATCTAGAGGAAACACTCAAGATCGAGGGAGGAACGGTGGAGACTCACCTTGGCCGACAATGGGAGAGAAAAAGCTCGCCCGTGCGGACCAAGGGGACCCTTTTATAGTGGCTGGCCAGGCCACGTTCGGGGGCCGAATGTGCCTCCGCATCCATGCAATGTTCGGCGGCCGAACATGAGGTTCGGCGGCCGAACCTGCACTTCCCTCACTTAGACTTTCGGGGGCCTAACGTGCCTCCCAAAGTCCATGCATGTTCGGCGGCCGAAAGTGAGTTTCGGCGGCCGAACCTGGGTTTTCCTCAAAAGATTTTTCATGCAAAAACTCAATTAATTCCATACTTAAAAACATTAAAAACATGAAAACATTTTATAAAAACATGCTTTCACCCCTTCTAGAGATTTCCGACAACCGAATTCCACCGGACGGTAGGAATTCCGATACCGGAGTCTAGCCGGGTATTACATTAGCTATATCTTTACTCTTATTCTTGCTGACTCTGACTTCCCAATCACTTCCTCTGAACCTGCACACTGGGGTGAAAGGAATGGGATGAGCTACTAAAGCCCAGTGAGTAGAAACAGTAAATCAGTTTATGAATGACATGCTTTCATGAAATGCGTCACTGCACAAACATTTCACATCTCGTATTAGACATGACCTCTGTCGGTGCCCAGCCCCTATGGATTCCCAAGTCACTACATGGACTAGCGCCCGGCTCCTCCTATGGAGCACCCACAGGTCTTATCTAGCCATAACAGATCATGGGCTAGTGAAGTCGCCTGGGTCCAATCCCCATCAACAATAACCAATGCAATGCAGCATATTCGTGTCTACTAATGCAATCACCCTAATATATATCATGATATCCATGATGCATGGAATATGCTCAAAGCATTTAATTTCTCATTAAAACATTAAGTTTAGTTCTACTCACCTCTGGCTTAGGCAGCCGAAACCACCTCCACAAGGGGTTCGGCGGCCGAACATACCTTCGGCTGCCGAACCTACCTTAAGCTGCCGAACCTGAGTTCATCCAGAACTCAGCCTCGCGTACAACAAGCCTCCCAAACCTCTCAAACCTTCCAAAACATGCATCCAACCTCTCCAAAACATGCACAAACCCCTAACCAAGCATAAAGGAGCTGCAACCAAGCTTAAACTCCAAACAAGCGCAAACACATCAAAGATGCACAAAGGGTACATAAACCCTTATGCACAACCATGCAAACTCATACAAACTAACCATTTCCCTTCACTATAAAACATAGGATCTACACTTACCTCTTGAAGAACAAAGGCTGGTGTGACCCCAAACGTGAAAATATGGAGATCCAAGCTCCACAAGTCTCCAAACTTTAAAATCTTGCTCAAAGCTCACAACTCTTCAAAACAAGGAGAAAACTCATGAAAACCTTGAAAGATTTGAAGAAACATCATGAAAACAACCCAAGGAGAGCATGAACCTACCCTTGCACGAAAAGAGAGTGAAACACACTCCATTTCCAGTCAACGGGGCTTTTATAGGTGGCCAATCGCCTCTCCTTCGGCGGCCTCAGCTGCATGCCAAACCATGCAACATTCGGCAGCCGAACTTCACCTTCGGCGAGCGAAACCATACCATTTTCGGCGGCCGAACTTATCCTTCGGCGGCCGAACCTGAAAGTTTCCTCCTTGGTCTTTTCCCTTTCAAAACCCAAATCCTTTGCATGCAAAACCATAAAACACGTAAAATCATTTTGAAAACCTTCTCTAACCCTTCAAAGAACCTCTGACATCCTCGAATTCCAGATTCCAACGGAAATCCGCCGAAAAGTAAGAATTCCGATGCCGGCGTCTCGCCGGGTATTACAGGCTAAAAACGCAAAAATAGCCTAAGTATAATATAATCAAGCTCATAGCCTAGACGAGCTCGCTAAAAACACAAAAATAGCCAAAGTATCTCAAATGTAAGCGAGCTCACAGCCTAGATTGGCTAAATACATAAAAATCTCCTAAGTATATTAAAGCGAGTAAGCCGACAAACTGGCAGGATTCGAGGATGAATCCTTTTCAAGAGGGAGTGGATGATGTAAGCACAAACAACAACACCAAAAAGGATGAGCTAGCATTGCCTCAAGGACAGATTATAAGGTTGAGATCCAAGAGGTTGAAGGAAGCACTTCAAGGATTCATGAAGGGATATGTTGAAGCTTTGCAAGAGGCTGGGGTTCCACATCAAGCAAGAGCAGGAGTCCAGCGCGCAGAGGCAGGGGCAACGACCTGGAAAACCTCGCGAGTCACATTCGCCACAGACTTGCTAGCCTTGAAGGCTTCCAACGTGGCCTTCAAGCTCTCCCTAGATAGGGAAAAGTTCTTTGGCAATCTGATGTTGTTCATGAGAGAGGCAGAAGCTGGAAAAGAGAAAACAATACAAGTCATAATTCAGAATAACAGAAGAAAAATACAACCAGAAGAAAAAAAAAGCAAGAAAACAATCACTAACAGTACCAGCTTTCCGACAGTCTCGGAGGTTAGACATGAACATGCACTTCTCGACATCATACTTATTTCATATGGAGGTCAATCAGAGAAGGCAGATTTGGTCCACCAGGGTCAACCGGGGAAGGTCATTGCAGCCATGAGGGACCTCCCTCCAAGAAAGATCAACATCCCAATTGATCTCCGAGCTCTCCTTTTGCTCGACCACCACGAAGGCCTCAGCCCAGCCTTTTATTGAATCTTTGTACCCAGCAAAGATGGACAACCCCCTTGAGGAGCAAAATAGTAAAACCCATGGTTAGCTCGAATAAGGCGGAAGAAAGTGGAGAACAAAGCAACTGAAGGGGCAAAACCCCAACAAAGGAAATCGACTCAAAGTAGCACACAAAGAGGATAGAATTTAGGGATAACATGGGAGGAGTCACACTGAAATGACTAAAAACCTCAATCAAGAAGGGGGTGAAGGGGAAGATTAGTCCAAAATCACGTTACTTAATGAAGAAAACTAAGCTGCAACCCTGTTAGGGGTCTATCAAGCCCGCCGGAGGCAGACTGTAAAGTACAATCCTATCATTGCAAAGAGGAGCCCTAATTCTATAAATGGAAGTATCAATATATTCACTGGAGAAAAAATTAGAAAGGGAAGAAGGAGTGACAAAGGAAATCAAATCCACGACATCAAATCCACGACATCAAGAATTCTAACGGAAGTCATGAGAAGAGTGGGACATATCTCAGAGCAGAGATGGCAGAGGCGAAAGAGAACAGGTTAATGGGAGCAGAGCGAGAAGAAGAGTCAAGAGCAAAATCGAGAGTACGAATTTGAAATGGGTAAAGGCGGAGAGAAGACGTTTTCACAAAAGAATTCTTAGAGCCACGCAGTCATAATTGAGGTTTCGGGATTTATCCCCTCATTAATCATGGAATAACTAATGAGCATGTAAAGGGGCACTTGATAACCGCTGGGCCTAATGCGGAACCCCAGCCTATTAGAGACTGAAACGACACATACCCTAGTAAAAAGAACTTAGTTCAGAAAATAATTTCCCAATCTAAAGCACCCTTAATTAACATGCAATTAAGAATACTCATAACTAATTGATTTTAAAAGCAGCAAGAATAAGAAACATACAAGTTAGTATCAAACCTTATTCATGATGTAATGTCAAGAACCAAGATCTCCCTTAAGTTCTCAAAGAAGAATCGCATAAAGTAATTGTATTGAATAATTGATAATCTGTCCACACTATGGAAAAAGAGATGCTTTATATAACCTAAATAAAGACCCATGATCTTTGCCACTTCCCACTACTATGCATGGACCCATGATCTATGCCACTACCCACTACTCTGCATGGATCCATGATCTATGCCACTATCCACTATTGGATAACTACCCACAACTGGTTAACTATCCACTACTGGATAACTACCCACTACTAGATAACTACCCACTACTGGTTAACTACCAACTGCTAAATAACTACCCACTACTAAATAACTACCCACTATAAATATAACATTTGAATTGTCAATAAGGACACATTCGGCCTAATTGACTTAGAATGGCCAGATTGTTCTTCAACTTCAAAATAAACTTGCAAAGTTTCAACATATTCCTTCATGAATCCTTGAAGTGCTTCCTTCAACCTCTTGGATCTCAACCTTGTAATTGGTCCTTGAGGCAATGTTAGCTCATCATTTTTGGTGTTGTTGTTTGCGCTTACATCATCCCCTCCCTCTTGAAAAGGATTCGTCCTCGAATCTGTACCAAAATCAAAAGGAGACAAATCAGAAATATTAAAGGTAGCACTTACACCAAACTCACCTGGCAAATCAATTATATATGCGTTGTCATTGATTCGTTTCAGCGCTTGATATGGTCCATCCCCTCGTGCATCCAGTTTTGATTTCCTTAGATTAGGAAACCTCTCCTTTCGCATATGGATCCAAACTCAATCACCTGGTCTAAATACAACTTTCTTGCGGCCCTTATTGGCCTGTTTCTCATACATTTTGTTACGCTTCTCAATATGCTCACGCGCTTTCATGTGTATTGATTTAACCATTTCAGCCTTCTCTTTTCCATCTAAATTAGACAACTCGTTCCAAGGTAAAGGCATTAAATCTAATACAGTTAATGGATTAAAACCATACACAATCTCAAAAGGTGAATAACCAGTAGAAGAATGGACAGCGCGATTATAAGCAAATTCAACATATGGCAAATATTCTTTCCAAGTTTTTAAGTTCCTACCCACAATAGCACGAAGCATAGTTCCTAAAGTCCTATTAACAACTTCAGTTTGGCCATCTGTCTGTGGATGACAAGTAGTAGAAAATAAAAGCTTAGTACCCAATTTCCCCCATAAAACACGCTAGAAATGACTAAGGAACTTAGAATCTCTATCAGAAACAATAGTCCTAGGTATACCATGCAAACGGACTACTTCCCTAAAAAACAAATAAGCTATGTTTGTTGCATCATCAGTTTTATGGCATGGAATAAAATGTGTCATCTTACTAAAGCAATCTACAACAACAAACACTGAATCTCTACCTCGTTTTGTCCTAGGTAAACCTATCACAAAATCCATAAAGATATCAGTCCAAGGTTCAGTAGGTACAGGCAAAGGAGTATACAACCCATATGGTAAGGACTTAGATTTAGCCTGTTTACATGCAAAGCATTGAGCACAAATTTTCTCTACATATTTTCGCATGTTAGGCCAATAAAAATGTTCATTCAACATGTCTAAAGTCTTTTGCACACCAAAATGTCCCATTAACCCTCCTGAATGCGATTCTCTAACAAGCAACTCACGCACTAAATAATTGGGTATGCATATTTATTTTTCCCTAAAAAGAAACCCATCATGCAAATAAAACTTGTTAAACGCCCCATATTCACATGCCTTAAATACATCAGAAAAATCAGTATCATTCTCATACATGTCTTTCAAATGCTCAAACCCTAACAAATACATAACGTCTAGATAATGCATCAACTACCACATTCTCTTTACCTTGCTTGTATTTAATCACATAAGGAAAGATTTCGAGATACTCAACCCACTTACCATGCCGCTTGTTCAACTTACCTTGTCCCTTCAAGTGTTTGAGAGACTGATGGTCGGTATGAATCACAAACTCATTAGGCAGCAAGTAGTGTTCCCAAACTTCGAGAGCCCTAATCAGTGCATAGAACTCTTTGTCATAGGTGGAATAGTTCAAATGTGCGCCACCTAGTTTCTCACTAAAATATGATATGGGTTGGCCTTCTTGCATAAGAATAGCACCAATACCAATCCCAGAAGCATCACATTCGATTTCAAAGGTTTTAGAAAAATCAGGTAACCTTAAAACAGGAGCAGCAGTAATTTTTTCTTTTAATGTGTTAAATGCAACTTCCTGTTCTTTACCCCATTTAAACCCAACAGCCTTTTTAATAATCTCATTTAGAGGTGCAGCAATAGTGCTGAAATCTCTAACAAACCTCCTATAGAAGCTTGCTAATCCATGAAAGGATCTCACATCATTAGCATTCTTAGGTGTAGGCCATTCTTGGATAGCTTTAACCTTTTCAGTATCTACCTCAACTCCACGTGAACTAATAATAAATTCTAGGAATATGACACTATCAGTACAAAATGTGCATTTTTTAAGATTAGCATACAATTCATGTTCATGCAACTTCTGTAGAACAAGTTCAATATACCTAATATGATCATCCAGGTTTCGGCTATAAATCAATATATCATCAAAATACACAACCACAAACTTACCTAGATAATCACGCAAAACATGGTTCATCAATCTCATAAATGTGCTAGGTGCATTAGTTAAGCCAAAAGGCATCACTAACCATTCATATAAACCATATTTAGTCATAAAGGCAGTTTTCCACTCATCACTTAACTTCATCCTAATTTGATGATAACCGCTTTTCAAATCAATTTTGGTGAAAACAGCACCACATAATTCTTCAAGCATATCATCTAATCTAGGAATAGGATGGCGATACTTTACAGTGATTTTGCTAATCTCACGACAATCAACACACATGCGCATTGTTCCATCTTTCTTTGGAACCAACAAAACAGGTACTGCGCATAGACTGAGGCTCTCCCTGATGTGTTCCTTAGCTAGCAACTCATCAACTTGCTTTTGCATTTCTTTCGTCTCCTCAGGATTACTCCGGTAAGCTGGACGGTTTGGAATTTGAGCTCCAGGAACAAAATCTTTATGATGTTCTATTCCCCTAATGGGTGGCAACCCAAATGGCACCTCCTCAGGAAATACATCCACAAAATCCTGCAATAACTTAGAAAAAGAACTAGGCAATTCATTAGTAGGGTTAGTCTCAATCATAAAATTGGAACTAAAACGCAACATAATCAAAGCTCTCTTCCCTAAGTATGCCTTCTTCAACTCTCTCTCTTTACAATAAAAGGAAGACTTGCTGAATTATTCACTCTTCTCACTCAGCTCTCCTTTTACCTCCACACTCACTAACGTTTTCTCTTCTACACGTCTCTCATTTTTATCCTGTCCTGTGCAGTCACTCTCCTTTGGGCCATTTGAAACCTTCTTTTTACTACTGGCCTCTTTTCCCTCATTCTTTTTACTTGTCTCACCTCTCTTACCCAATTTAGCATATTGTTGTAATTTCACTTGATCTGCATATACATCTTTAGGAGATAATGGTACAAGTATATATTTTACGCCAAGGAACGTAAAAGAAAACCTATTACTATACCCATCATGAATGACACGCCTATCAAATTGCCATGGTCTACCCAACAAAATATGTCCAGCCTGCATGGGTACAATATCACAAGTAACCTCATCTACATACTTGCCAATAGAAAATGACACTTTACATTGCTTGGTTACCTTTGCCTCGCCACTATCATTCAACCACTGAAGTCTGTAAGGATTAGGGTGTTTAATAGTTTCTAGTCCTAATTTATCAACTAAAATAGTACTAGCACAATTAACTTGACTACCTGAATCTATTATCATATAAAAAACAGACTTTACCACCTATCAAACAACGAGTGTGAAAGATGTTTTCACGCTATTCAAGCCCCTTTCTTTAATAGAGACATTTAAAGTACGCAATATGACCAAGGACTCTCCCTGAACAGGATACTCTTCTATCTCTACATCAGAACAATCTTCTAAAGGTGGTAGTTCATCAGAATCAGAATCAGTTTCAGAGACTATCTCATCTCCCGTCACTATCATGACACGTTTATTAACACACTCATTGGCATAATGCCCATGCCCTTTACATTTAAAGCATTGAATATCTCTAGTCCTATTAGATTTAGGGGCTAATTCATTTTTACCATGAGAGTTGGTTGTTTCTTTAGAAGGTAACAGGCCTTTTTGAGTTGAAGACTTATCAAACCTTTTAGGATCAGTCTTGGTGTTTCATTTGGAACCCCATTTGCTGTTGGAGTTTTGAGCAGCCCTGTTACTCCCCCATCTATTTCGACCTCTTTGTCTTTCCACCTTAATGGCAATGTTCACCAAGTCTTCCAAATCAACATATGGTTGCAAATCAACCACATCAGTAATCTCCTTGTTTAGACCACCAAAGAAACAAGTCATAGTCTGGTCTTCCTCCTCCACTATGTTTGCTTTGATCAGAAGCAACTCCATCTCTGTAACGACCCGAAATCGGACCGCTACCGGCGCTAGGATCCAGATCGACTTAAGGTCGCCAGGACCCGTAGCAAGCCTAACATACAACCTGACATACCTGATAATCCCATATATGATCAAACATTTACATAAAATTTTAAACTTTAACATTCAACAAGCTTGACCTGCATGCATCATAATCGTAACATAGACCCCACACAAGAGCCCTCATCAAATGCTCTAGTGGGACATCATAACATATGCCAAGCTTGGTTTACATCACATTAAATAAAACATTTCACATTGATCATGAACAAAAGGGATTAACCATAACTCTAAGGTCAAGCACAATACTAAACCTCATAACATTTAAATACAATACTTTACATTACATTGTCTTTCATTGTTTTCTCATGTCCACATCTAACTATTACAACCATAGAACCATTTACTCTTGCTGACATCCTGGTCTATCTTGGACCTGCAAACCTGGGGGTTAAGGGAAAGGGGTGAACTACTAGAGCCCAGTGAGTAGAACAATAAAATAATTTATAAAAATATACCATCATGTAATGCATCACATCACAGACAATTCACATCACGGATGGATTTGTCACCAATAACCCCCTCTTACCTCTTTATCATAACATATTGCCAGGACGCGTGGCATGAACAGCCCTGGACTTTCTTACATGGTGCCAGGACGCGTGGCATGGGTAGCCCTGGACTTTCTTACATACTGAGGGCTAATGGGTCATCCAAAATCCATCCACATCAACAACAATTAATGCAATGCAGCATATTCGTGAATTCTAATGCAAGACAACCTAATACATATCATGGCCTTCATGATGCATGGATCATGCTAGAAAGAATTTCATTGCTTTGAAAATAAAGAAGTTACGTTCTACTCACCTCTGGCAGATACTGGACTGACTCTGAAGCAGCTATCTCACTGCTGGGGTCCTCGGTTCCTCGGGTCCGAACCTACACAGGTGGACTCAAATGAGGGACCAAACATATACTAACATGACTCTAAACATCTCCCCAAAAATCCCCTAAAACATCATAAAACAATCATAGAAAACATGCAAAGGAAGGCTGAACAGAGGACTTTCGGCGGCACCTTCGGCGGCCGAAACCCCCTCCAGATCCGAAAGTCATGCACCTTCGGCGGCACCTTCGGCGGTCGAAAGTCCCTTCCAGATCCGAAACTCATGCACCTTCGGCGGCACCTTCGGAGGCCGAAACTCCCCTCAAGAGCCGAAAGTCCATCTTTCGGGGGCAGGGTTCGGCAGCCAAAACATGCCTCCACAGGCAGGTTCGGCGGCCGAACATGGCTTCGGCTGCCGAACCTGAGTTCTTCCAAAATGGCAGAACTCAGCCTCTCATGCACAATTTGCCTCCCAAACCTTTTTAACACACAACCAGCTATTCTAAAACATGCATATACACATTTTCAAGCATATAGGGGCTTAGAACTAACCTATACCCTAAAAACAACTCATTTAACAAACAATGAACATACATTGCACATAAACCCTAACATTTTACAACTAGCCTAAACATGCATTCAATACCCTTCAAACCCCTCAAAACTTACTAAAAACATGAAAGAAGGGTAGGATCTACTCTTACCTCTTGAAGATCGAGAGGAGAGACGACCCAAACTCGGAGATGGGGAGAAATCGAGCTCCGTGGTCTCCAAGCTTCAAAACTTGATCTTTAGCTTAAAAATCTTCAAAACCAAGTTAAAACTTGTTAAAACTTGAAGAGATTGTAGGAAAATATCAAAACTAACCATGGAAGGGCATGGACTCACCTCTACCCGAAAATGGAGAAGAAAACTAGCCCATTTTCGGACATGGGGCCTTTTTATAGGTGGCTGGCCAGACCACCTTCTGAGGCCAAAGGTGCTCCCTAAACTGCACCATGTTCGGCGGCCGAACTTGAACTTCCTTCCAAGATATTTTTTCTTTCAAAACTAAATTTCTTTCTTCATTCAAACCATAAAACATGTAAAAACATTTTAGAAAAACATGATTTTACCCTTCTAGAGGGTCCCAACATCCGAGATTCCGCCGGAAGGCAGGAATTCTGATGCCGGAGTCTAGCTGGGTATTACAATCTCCTTATGATACTCATCAACAGATTTTGATCCTTGGGTTAATCTTTACAACTGATGATGGAGATCTCTATGGTAATAAGTATGCACATATTTCTTCCTCATGATTCGCTTCATCTCTTCCTAACTAGCAATGGGTAACTCTCCATTCCTTCTCCTAGATTTCACAAGCTCATCCCACCATATTAGTGCATAGTCTGAAAACTCAAGGGCAGCAAGTTTTACCTTCTTATCATCGGAATAGCTTTGACAGTTAAAAATCATCTCCACTTTATGCTCTCACTCTAAATTGGCATCAACATCAGCCTTGCCATTGAAGCTTGGAATCTTCATCTTTATGGAGTTCATATTGTTATCTACATAGGGTACATGATCATTGAACCTTCTGACTCGGAAAGGGGCTGATTGTGCCACATTTTCCTCTTCATAGGATGGATCGTGTGTATCATCATCCCCCTGATTGGACTTGCCCTTTGAAGATCTAAGGTTGTCCTCAAAGTTATCCATTCTCAAATTTAGCTTCTGAAAGCTATCCATGAAGACTTTATACATATCTTTAAGATCAAACGTAGGGTCAAAAGTATCACCAGTATTATGCCTAGACATTATAGAAAAATTCACAATTCTCTCAACTCACGTGTTTAACTTTCAAGCACTCACTTGGTATCTCAAAAGTGCACTTCAGAATAAAGACTCAATAAGCCAAGCTTGTATGATTCAAATAATAAGAAAAGCAAAGAAAGACCTAACAAGAAAAGATAGGAAACAACACTAGATGCAAACTGACCAAAATGAATAAACGGATTGATTTAGCACACAAAAGTGAAATTTCGTGTACTAAGTGTAATTAGATGTTCAACAATGTGCAATTTGTCAAACTAAGTGTAAGGAACCAACAGACAGAAATACACCAAATTGACAAATTAAGAATCAAAAATTAACAAGACGGATGTGCTTAACACGAAGTTATCCTAAAGCATGCAATCCTAGGTTAACTGATCTTAATATTGACTCAACAAAAATAATTCAAAACAAGCAAACAAAATAGACACTTAAAACAACAAGTATTAAGTACAACTGTTTTTGTGAAAATACTATCCAAATTTGCCCTAAACCTACCCCAAATATGTATTTCGAATCCCAAACCCAGAAATATGTTCAAGGTATATGAAATATGATTTATACCAGTAGGTATCAATATCAAAATGAAGTTTGAACAATTGACCCAAATTGCAGAAATTCTTTTTCTTTTTATTTTTCTTCTTTTTGATATTTTTTTTTATATGCACTAAAGTAAAATACTAGAAATACTATTCTAAGAGTGTTAGAATAGGAGCATACGAATTAGGGCAAAAAGCACAAACCAAACTACTGAAGATAGTAATTCCGCCTAAACAAGAATTTAGGGTAAAGTTCGATTTGAACAGCAACTAAACAGTGTATTCGACTCTAATAGGTATCCCAAATAGAAATATCATGAAAAATTGAAGAAAAAACACAAATGATAGTTAAGAAATTATTACTAAGCCTAGCTTTGATACCAATTGATGCGGAACCCCAGCCTATTAGAGACTGAAATGACACATACCCTAATAAAAAGAACTTAGTTCAGAAAATAATTTTCCAATCTAAAGCACCCTTAATTAACATGCAATTAAGAAAACTTATAAATGATTGATTTTAAAAGCAGCAAGAATAAGAAACATACAAGTTAGTATCAAACCTTAATCGTGATGCAATGTCAAGAACCAAGACATCTCTTAAGCTCTCAAAGAAGAATCGCATAAAGCAATTATATTGAATAATTGATAATCTGTCCACAATATGAAAAAAGAGATGCTTTATATAACCTAAATAAAGACCCATGATTTTTGCCACTTCCCACTACTATGCATGAACCCATGATCTATGCCACTACCCACTACTCTGCATGGATCCATGATCTATGCCACTATCCACTATTGGATAACTACCCACTACTGGTTAACTATCCACTACTGGATAACTACCCACTACTAGATAACTACCCACTACTGGTTAACTACCAACTGCTAAATAACTACCCACCACTAAATAACTACCCACTACAAATACAAAATTTGAATTGTCAATAAGGACACATTCGGCCTAATTAACTTGGAATGGCCAGATTGTTCTTCAACTTCAAAATGAACTTGCAAAGCTTCAACATATTCCTTCATGAATCCTTGAAGTGCTTCCTTCAACCTCTTGGATCTCAACCTTGTAATTGGTCCTTGAGGCAATGCTAGCTCATCATTTTTGGTATTGTTGGTTGTGCTTACATCAGGGCCTTTGCTATCCAGGCCGCAGTCGAGTCCACATAGGAATGCCAGGCTGTAACCCCATCAGAGCCTAGTACGCAAGCCTGTCCTCTAGTACGCAGCCCAGACCACGCTCGAACAGGCTGGGCAGAATAAGGTCCGGACCCAACAAAGAAGGATCCAGCTCACCTGACTTGATAGATCAGTGGGGAACAGACCCCTCCACATCCAGACCATGTTAGCATGGGCTCCGGAGGGAATTAAATAGACGTCTGACGATGGAGAAGAGAGTAGTATGTCCATACGTACGGCTCTACATGATAGTGATATGTGGTACTGTAGTAGGGTGGCGGTTACACGTTATTAAAGGACAAAAGGAAGAAAGAATAAGGAAGAAGGCGTGAATAATTCAGACTAAGTTTATACACATAAACCTTAATTTTACTCTTTTCTAGATCTCAAATCATCAAAATATATTAAATGTTTTAATGAAGTAATTTTAAAATAAAGATAAGGTAATTTCAAAGAGACTGGAATGTGTGAATGGAACGCCAACAAATAACTTCATATTCTCCTTTGTTGGCATTTCAGAGCTTTTGGAATATTTCCTCTTGGTTCAGTGCCTCCTCTGTGTTTTATTTTTGGTACGTGCTTTGTTAATTTCTTAAATTCTTAGATCTCTGTCATCCACTACTTTGATAGCTATTAGTGTGTCGATTTCAATAAAGATGATTTGGAGTAAATAGAGGTGGCTGAACAGGTCTCTTCCATCTTTTTTTTTTCCTGTTCAATTTAGGAAATGTTTTTTAAATATAAATTATTTTTTATAAATAAATAGTCTTATGTAAAACATTTTCTAAATAAAGCTATTTTTTATAAATAAATAGAGCCTAAGTAATTGTATTAAGTTTTTTGGGTAAGTTACTAGAAGTCTAATTTCTTTTTTTATGAAAATTATTAATTTATTTTTATTTTAAAATTATTTTATTAATACAATTAATATTTTATAAAATTAAAATTTTTAATCATTTTATTAAAAATAAATTATTATTTATATTATTTAGACCCTATAATTTTAATTATTTATATTATTTAGTTTTATAATATTAAATATTAATACTATTTAGTCTTTTTGATAAAATTGATTAAAAAATTTAATTTTATGTGATGTTTTAATTGAATAATTTTAAAATAAAGATTTTAAAATAAAGATGAATCAGTGAATTTTTTAAAAATTTAAGAATTTAATAGTAATTATCTAATTTTTTATTACTATGCATTAAATATAATCTTTCTTTTTTTTTTCTTTCTCCTCAACTTGACAGTAACTCAATTGAAAAATTTTAAACTTTCAGAAAATATTAAAAATATATGTATTTAATCAGTTATTTCTTCTTTTAACTTCTTAAAATTAAAGCTCACCCATTTCAAAAAAAAAAAAAAATTAAAGCTCTCTCGTTCTTAAAAGTTAACTTTTGATAAAAATAAACCCTTTGCACCAATTAATCGTTATAAACTTTTTTACAGCACTAAATCAAATTTCATTTATTAAAACTTTTTTCTTTTGACATCATATCAATTTTTTTTTAAATGAGAATTAAAAAAGAAAAAAAATTGAAATTTTTTAAATTTATTTAGATATACTTATTATTAAACTAAACTTGTGAGTATAATATCATATCAGTTTTCAAATATTTTTAATACCGAAACAATAATAATAATAATAATTTATGTGAGGGCAATTATCATCCGAACAAGATTGTTTATGCAATAAATCAATAAAAAGTTTTCAATATATTCATCTCACGATGTATCATTTAAAATTTATATTCCTCATGATATTTATGGTTTAAAATTTATATTCACCCTCTAATATTTGTCATTTAAAATTTATAGACTCAAATCAATAAAATTAATTAATAACCTTAATTTAAAAAATTTATAATAATTTATTTTAAAAAATACCTTTTAAATGGTTATTTATTTTCACTTATTAATATTAAATGACTTAAAAGACTCTTAAAGATATATATAAAAAATAAAAATTAATATTACTTTAAAATTCTCAAAACAACAGATAATTTATTTTTTAATTTAAATTTTATATTAAAATTAAATATATCTTGAATTTATTATATGTAATATTAAATATATTATAAATATTTATTATAAATAAATTTAAATTATATAAAATATTATATGAATAATATATATTAAAATATTTAATTGAATGTTTATACTCATTGTGTATATTTTTTGTATTTAAAAAATTTTACTTTCTATTGATAATATTTTAAATAAAATAAATTATTATATGTTTTAAATTTTAAAATTTTATTTTTTATATTTTAATTTTTTATTAATAATCTATAATATTATATAAAAATAAAAATATAAAGCAAATAATTGAATCAATAAAAAATGACATTATTGTAATAAAAATATGCATTTAAGGATTATTTTATTAATGAAATATAATTTTAGGGACTATATTATAATTTATTATTAATTTTTTAAAATTTAATTTAATCTTTTTGTTATAATTGTGACAAATTAAAAAGATTTGGTTTTACCGATTTAAACGGTAGATATAAATATGAATTATCGTAAATATTTAAATTTTTTAGAAAAATTTACTATTTAGTCCCTAGATATTATTATTAATAATAAGTTAGTTTTTATATTTTTAAAAATTTATTAAAATGTCCTTATTTTTTCTCTCAATCAACGAAATAGTCATTTTATCTTCTTTTTCGTTAAAAATAGATGAAAAATAGGAGAAAAAATTTTTAAAACCAATTTCGCCCTCAAATAAAATCTCTTATTTAGTCTCTGAGTGTTACCATTATTAATAAGTCAGTCTCTACATTTTCAGAAATCTATTAAAACGTTCTTATTTTTTTTCTCAGATCTATTAAAACGTTCTTATATTTTCTCAAATCTATTAAAACGTTCTTATATTTTCTCAAACCTATTAAAACGTTCTTATCGTTTCTCTCCGTCAATGAAATAGTCCATCCTCCTCCTCCTAAAAAAAAAGAAGAAGAAAGAGAACCGTCTCCTCCTCCTCCTTAAAAAAGAAGAAGAATAAAAAGAAGAACTGCTTCCTCCTAAGAAGAAGAAGAAGAACCACTTCATCCTCCTCCTTAAATAAGAAGAAAAAGAACTGCTTCCTTCTAAGAAGGAGAAGAAGAAGGAGAATGAGAAAGAGAAGGAAAAGAAGAAGGAGAATGAAAAAGAGAAGGAGAAGGAGGGGAATAATTTAGTATTTTGCTGTATTTTTAATGGCAGAAATAAACAGAATGACTATTTTATTTATAGTGAGAAAAGATAAGATGTTTTTAAAGATTTTTAAAAATATAGGACCGACTTATTAATAATGGTAATATACAAATACTAAATAGTAAATCTCTTTTTTTTTAATTTAATAATCCTTGAAAAAGTTTTTGAATCATGCAATAACACCAATTAATCTTAAAAAATTAAATATTTATATAATTTAATGATTTTATTGTAATATTTCAATTTTGAATGCTCTATCTGTCAGTGGATACAATTAAAGCTGCTGGCGGAAGTGCTATGAAAGATTTGGAAGTGCAGAGTATGGTTAAATTGAAACTGCAGACAAATGATTTACAAAACTCAATGTAGAAATCATGGTTAAATTGTAATTTTATTTATGTTTCCTTCTAATTAGAAGCATTTTATGTAGAATTAGGATGTTTCAATTTAGGACTTATTATTAATAGAAAATAGATTTTATTATTGTTTTTAATAGAAAGGAGGTCGATATAATAAAAAATAAAAGACTACCTAAAATTAATCTGGGATCACTTGAAAGTATTCAACTCTTCGAATATCTCAATCAACAAACTCAATAATATGAGTTGAAGGAGAACTAAAGTACTCTAAGTGCATTGTGTTTTCTATGGCAAGATTAGCCAATCCATCAGTCATTTTATTCGCTTCACAATAACAATGTCTCATCTTAACCCGTCAAGACAGTAAAATCATTTCACGATACTGGGATATCAAACTTAAGAAGCGGACTTTAGTTCTTTTAGCTGTACAAATTCAAGATTATTGTTAAATCCGTCTCAATCTGCACTTGTCGAGTACCTGGATTACCCCTAGAAGTACCATCAGTATTCAATTTCACCCAATGCTCTAAATGAGGACTCCATGATACCAATATAACTGTATATCTCTTAACACTATAACTCTCATCTCAAGCAGCATCATTCAAACACAAAAAACTTTTGATTTGATAGAGTTTACTATCCAGAGATAAGGCCAAACTATTAAAAAACGCAATTGTTTTTCCACTTCCACAACAACCATAAAATTACACATAAGACTTGTATAGAAGAAGAGGTTAAATTTGGTCACGGACATAAATTTGATGCAACTAGCAGCCAGTCCCTGACCGACCTAGAATACAAAAAATGCAAGAAATTCAGTTCCCATATTAAACTCCATAACTCTCTAATTTTAGAACAATCCTTGAAAAGATAGTTTATATCCTCCACAACCCCAACACACAATGGGCACAATGGATCTGCAGTAAACTCTCAAATTGTCTTTCACAATTAGTCATTAACTTGCCAACTTGTATAGGCTATATAGAAAGGAATGAATTTTCTGAGCAATCTTAACTTTCCAAATACAACCCCCATACCTTATCTACCTGAGTAAGTTCTCCAACCCTTTGCATGTGAAAAGTAGACTTTACAAGAAAATTGCCTGGAGGAAGTGCCTTTCCATGCCAGCTAATTATGATCTTCCAAATGTGGACTTACCACCATAACTTCCAACTGTAACTAGAGAGAGTGAAGAAGAAAAGGATTAATCAACTCCCAATTCCATGATATATCTTACCACACATCTGTGTGACCGAAACTTGCAATAAAGAATCTGAAACTACAACTAGCGCATGCATAATCAAAGGAGAATCCCCCAGCTATATATCCGTCCAAAAGCTCGTTAGATGATCATTTCCTACCTCCATATACGTTCTCTGTAACAACAACCCCTTACTACTTACCATTCCCTTTCAAGTGACAGATGTATTGGGTCGTGGTGCAATCCCTGTCAACCCAACACCATAAGTGGCATATTTGCCACGTAAGATTTTAGTCCAAAGAGCATCCTCCTCATTTATCATGTGCCATCCTAACTTTGCGAGAAAAGCAACATTCATCTCTTAACAAGTTCTAATCCCTCACCCTTTATGAGTCAAAGGCACAGTCACTTGGTCCTAATAAACAAGATGAACACGTTACTTACCATAGCAGTCTCCTCATATGAACTGACGAATCCTTCTATCAAACTCATCACACACCGTCCGGGGTAAATATAAGGTCTGCATTAGATGATTTGGCAAGGCGACTAAAATCGATTTGGCCAAAGACACCCATCTAGCAAAGGACAAGATGATCCTCTACTTTATTGAGCAACGGGCTAAAAGCATATTTTTTTACCCGCCCATGAAACGTAGGAACCCCAAAGTACATACCAATCTCATCAAACATAGGAACTCCCAAGTACATATCAATCTCATCCAACCCGCATAACCCCGCTATCTCACAGATTTGCTGCTGAAGAGCCTCATCCACATTACCTGAGAAAAAGGACAGTGATTTATGAAAATTTACCTTTTGACCCGATGCTACACAAAAAAGATCCAAACATTGTTTCATAACCATGATCTCTGCAACAAAAGTTTCTCCAAACAATAATAAGTTGTTAGTAAAGAATAAGTGGGAAATAGCAGAACATCGCTGGTCATCTAGATGGGCTTCCAAAACCCCTCCGCAACTGAATAGGAAATACAATGACTCAAAGGCTCTATAACAAGTATAAATAGTGATGGTGATAAGGAATCCCTTGCCGCACCCCTTTTGAAGGTAAGAAGGCTTCTGTACATTTCCTGTTCCACGCCACACGTATAGAACACGGCCGTAAACAGGTCTTAATTCGCTCTCTCCAAGCCAACAAAGAGCGGGTCAGATGCGGACAATCTAATAAAAAGTCTCATCTCACTTTATCATAAGTTTTCTCTAAACCAATCTTTAAGATCATCCATCCAAGACCTGATCTTTTATTATGCATTGAGCGAACCACTTTAGTAAGTAATTATTGTTGTTTATGTGTTAATGTGAGATTCATATCTAATACTTGAAGATGTTTGTCACGACAAGTTAACAATGTCACAATTCTTTCAGGCAACAATTTTTTCGGTAAAAGTTTTAAATTAAGATAAAATTTTTAAAATAATTTTAATTTTAAATTAATTTATTAAAATTAAAATAAAAATATTAAGATAAAAATCATCCAAACATCCAAAAATTTTAGCTTTTTAAAGTCAATTGGGCTGCTGATAAATAATATGCAATACTATAATAAATGGTTAAATACAAAGAAAGTGAAGACCAGTGTGAAGCATTATTTTAGTCGTTAATTCTTTTTGAGAATATAAATTTTATGTTCTTAATTACTATTTTTTTTATTGAAATAAATTTAATTATAATTGAGAGATAAATTTGTTAAGTTTGAAGGACATTAGAGTTAATTTAGAAGACTATAAAAAATAATATTGCACATTATGAATGGATTCCGTTGTAGTCTAGTTGGTTAGGATATTCGGCTCTCACCCGAAAGACCCGGGTTCGATTCCCGGCAACGGAATATAGTTTTGCTTTCAAATTTAAACAAAACTACGTCGTTTGAGTTATTTCTTCACCACTCGGAAATTCAAAGTCCGGTATAATTGAGAGAACGTTCAAAGTACTTGACAAATTATAAGGGTTCTCAGTGTCCAAAATTCAGGTGTGTTCGTGCTTCTCTCTTCTTCTTCTGTAGCAAATTCATCTATTTTTCATCTTTCTGTGTTGTAGAAAATTTTGCGAAATTACCTGCACTAAGTTTATAATTGGAATTATTAATGGTAGAAACTGGAAAATTAATAGACAGATAACCCCCTTTTCCATTCAATGTATTGCCAATCCACGAAATTTTTAGTTCTTTCTTCATTTCCTAACCTAAGTAGAGTTAGATATTGAGATTCTAAATTAGGGTTTGTTTTAGTTATTGAGAATCTTATGATGGTTTCAGAGTAACTTCATAGGATCATATGTATCAATTTATCTGATAATTAGTATGTAGTGTTTGATAAATTGTAAGATGCAACACTCTATTATAGAGCCATATTGTAGGACTTGGACCGTTTCCTATGTTGTTTCTCTGAGAATTGGGCATTTGGAGTGTTTCCCACGGTTTGATTCTGCTCATCTTTTTTTGAAGAACTGAAATTTCCTTGTTGGCTTTATTTGCTAAAATTTTCCTTTTCTATCTCTTGCAAATAGAGTTCGTTGATGTTCTTGGGCAAAGGTTGGTCCTTTTTCAAGCGTTGAGTTCGTTGAAGTCTATTCATGATTTTCAATTTTACAGTATCCATAATTTTGAAGTGATTTAAAATAAATCACACGCTTATCAATTTTTACCTTAACATGGAAGAATTCTATTGATTTATTCTATAGAAGATGTTGTAGACTAAGTGTACTGAGAATTTCTCCAATTTTTACATCTTGCACTTTTGACTCGAGCATTGTGTTCACCTCTGCAGGTTTGCTCAACTGTACACAAGCCTGTCTGTTTTCTTTATACAAACATTTTCTTCAATAAATCTTTAGCCATGGCTTCTAGTGATGATGTAATTGAGGGCTCTATATCTTCTCTTTTTATTGGTTCCTTGAAGTCTAATCAGAGTGGAGATTTGCTTTCACCTGAAGAAATAGCATGGGTCGATTCTTGCCTGGTTAAAGATCCAGAAAATTCAGATGGTGACTGGAGTTCCATGAAAGATACCTTGATAGAAATCCTTGGTTTGCAACCTGATTCACAGGACTCATCTGACCCTGGAACTGATGACTTTCCTGGAGTAACTGAAACTGAGATGCTTCATTCTGCTGAACAAGGAATTGTCAAGTTCTCAGGAGGAATTGATGTAGGTACTATTCAAATTAATAAAGATACAGAAATGAGCAGTGATGATTTTCCAAACAAGGAGGAGAGTAGCAATTTATTATCACAACATTATCAGGGAGATCTCTCAGAAACTTTGAGAAATGCTTTTCAGCCAAATTACAGGGAGGAAAACAAGAGAATGGGTGAATCGGTTGATTCAGGACTAGATGTTGGTTCTCCAGCAGATGAGACAGAGCCATCTACTGAGGATATCTTTAGGGTCTGGGATTTGGGCATTCCATTAGTGGAAGATGAGCTTGTTAAACAGTTGAACAAGGCGCTTTCAGAAAGTAATGATCAAGTGATGCCATCAAGGACTGATGATTTAGGGGCATGGAAGGATTTTACTGAAAAATCAGTTGATGATTTAGTTGCTGGCATTGCAGACCTGTCTTTGGATCAGCATTTCTAACTAGAGAACATGTTCATAGTACATCCTTAACATCTGTGAAGTTGAAATATTGATACTAACAGTTAACAATGCATTTGGATGCTGCACTGAAATGGAAGGAATTCATAGTGTTTTTTTGTGTCCTTATGTTATGGGACCACTGTGTTTTAGGATTCATGGTTTGATATACTCTCTACTTGCTTTTCTTAAGTTGTATCTTATATTTTTAATTTTATTAATTTAGTTCATAAGTTATTTATCAAGGTTTTTAAACTTAGCCAATCATAGGTGAAGGCGAAAGATAAAGGGTATAATATTCAGTTGGATTGGATCAAAATTTAAATTGTATGATATTAAAGCTTTGAATTAGTTTCTCATGTATAATTCATAATGCAACTGATTAGGCATACTGTTGTGAGCATTCCGAACAGCCCATCTACTCTAGTAGTGAAGGAATCTGCCTGGGTCTCGCTTGTTATGCTGCTATCTCGGTTATGCATCTGCAATTCTGCATTTCCTATCAGCTTTTTATCATGAATATATTTCTGATAGAGGAAATTATGTTTATTGGAACCTTTAGTATGATGGGTTGGTCCAAATTGTTGAGCCAAAAATCTTTCTTGATGGTGACCATAGCATTGGCAGGACTTTTGAAGTAGCACAAAAGGTGTGGGTTAAGGTTTTCTACTACTTGGCCGTGAACAATATCATGTTTAAGGGTATTCTACTCAAGCCTTGCATGGTCACTCCTGCAGCTAAGAGCAAGCACAGGGCCACCCCTCAGCAAGTTGCAGACTATACTCTTGAGGTCCTCAAGAGAACCCCCTGGGCAGTACCCAAAATCATGGCAAGTTCCCTTCTCTTTTTCCTTTAAATTTACCTAATATCCCTGGTACCTATATAGATGTACTAATTGTTTGTGAATCATTTTGTTGGTGTAGGGATTTTCTGGTGGGCAATCTGAGGTTGAAGCAACCCTGAATCTAAACTCCAGAAACCAAGGTCCAAATCCATTGCATGTGTCCTCCTCATACACGAGGGTTTTCAAGAATGCTTGCCTCAAGATTTCTTGTCCACCAAGGCCAACTCACTTGCTCAGCTTGGCCAGTATATCAATGAGGAAGAATCAGAAGAGGCCAAGACAGGTATGTCAAGAGCTCTACAGAATGAAGGTAGATGAAAAGAGAACTCAAATAAAAGATTAATTTCTTGTGATTGTATGTTAATGCTTTGTATCCTTGAGGAGAAGTCCTTAACTATACCGAATCTAAAAGTATAGTGAAACAGGACACTACAACCAAGTACAAAGAGAACCAATTTTGAATTGATTGCTAACCATCTTGGAACTGAAATATAAGTCAAGAAATTTGTCCCCACTTTGATCACCCATATAGCTAAAGCAACAAAAACTGGTGAAATAGGTTAGGTACAATATGATGGCTAGGATCAGCATAAACAACAGCAGAAAAATGGGCCAAGTGCGATTTAATTTAGTTGGTAGTTTCTTGAAAGGGTAAATTTCACATGTGTTAACTTAGGGTGATACAAGCATGGGCTCAAGCTGCTCAACCATAGCCTTATTGCCACTGCTCTGTTCGAGAACCACTTTATAACAGTTGGCTAAAATTGATCTATATAACTTTTGGACCCATTTTTTGCATGGTCCAAAATGGTTAATCCAAATTATTTAGTAGTTTTATGCTAGTTATTATATATAACTTATATACCCTATAAGTTGTCGAGATGGGATCTCACACACCTCCAACATTACCATTGTGATTGTTTGAATGATTTCAATTGTGGGGAAGAGCTCTTCTCCAAGGTTCTGTAGTGTGGTGAACTCAGGAAATCTAAAAGCACCCGATTTCAACCCATTGGCCTTGAAAGAGGCGTAGAATGGTGGTGTCTAATAAGTCAATAACTTACACCTTAACATGATCCTCATTTGCCTCACTTTGGTAAGCTCAGCATACTCTGTGTAGAAGGGTACACTAGTTGAGCGGGAATCGCCAAGGGTTCAAAGCAGCCCTAAGTGTAATCCTTACTTTAATTTTCTGTTTGCTGGTGAATTTAAGTGCAATGGTTGCATTTGGAGGGGAAAAATGAGAGAGATTGTGTGAGAAGATGTTTCTGGAAGTAGTAACCTTGAATAAATCTGACTATGGAAAGTTTCAAAGTAGCTGTTGCTTGAAAATAGGGATATGAAGTTAAGATGTTGATAATGTGAATTTGTGGCAATATTTTAGCCATTTTTTAATGCATATTTGTTATCTTTTGTTGTATGTAAAGCCTTCTTTATGTAATGAAGTTGTAGATATATTTTTGGCAGCCTAATGTAAGCTTTAATTTACTGGTTTTATTTGTAAAAGACCAACGGATTGCCAAAATCTAAATTTCTAAAACTTATATTTAAGTACATCTGCGACAAGGATATCCTTTTTATCATATGCATTGTTAGGTTTTATTGGTGAATATTTTGTTAATACAGAATTGCAGTTTGCATCATAGTAAAATTTAATTGCAAATCGGTGTAAATCATTCTTTGTGAATAAAAATTATTAGTTGTGGATTTGTGTTGAATTAAGATGAGAAGAGAGTAGGGAGATGGAGTTTTTGTAGCTGTTACCAAATGGGAAATTTTTATAGAGAGAGGTTCGTTCGGTGAAAGCATAAAGAGGAACAAAAACAAGTGAGGTAAGAGGTGCAGGCGTGTGCGTTATTAGGTTATAACTGACTAAACTATGGGTTAATAAATTTTACGAATTGTAATTAAAAGTTTAGTATATAAATTAACTTTTTAAGGAATAAGTCTTTAGACAAATTATTTCCCTTACGTAAAAGAATTAGAATGCTTTACTTACTAAGAAATTTTAATGATCAAACCAAATAATAGTCTATTTATCTCAATAGAGGGTTTACTATTACGTAAATTAAAATTATGTGGCTAAGTGTCTAGTTTCAAGATTTAATCAATTTCACCAAACATTTCCAAAGTTAAAAATATCTAACTTTTTTTTTTAAACTACAAACGAGCAAGTTATAACCAAAAGATCTAATAATTTTAGGTTTATATATAAGTTTTAGTTTAGCAATGAAGTTTTTATTTTTTGAACAATGATTAGAAGATGCATTTGGAATACATGACAGAGAACACGAGCCAGTCCAACCCAGAGCACCCTTGTATTTTGGTTTAGTTTAAATCCGAACCCAAGATCCTCAAGCTCCAAACCTACTGGAGAAACTATTAACTTTTTGCTCCCATTGGCCACCACAAACATCCCAACCCATCATCTTCATCAGCTCCAAATCAGAAAGCCATCATTTTTTATTGGTTTTTGAGCTGCAGAAAGCAATCATATATAGATCCCCTCGTTGTCTTCTTCTTTTTCTTTTTTTCAAATTCTCCTCTCTTTCACTTTTTCTAATTTAATTAAAAAATAAAAAGAAAAAAAGATAAGGAGGATAGAGAGAAATAAACTGACTTTCCCTTGCCTCTTTTCCTCTCTCATTTTGTCTCTCTTTCTCTCCATATCTCTCCCTGTTTGGATATGTCATTCACCATGTCTCTTTCTCCATTACTTTTCCTTTTTTCTGATTTTATCTATGTATTTTAAAATTTTAACGTTTTTAACATTTAAAGCTTAAATTTGTATTATGGATAATTCTTTTTTTTTTTTTAAATGCTAAGATTCAATATATCATAACCAAACTGGAAAGTGAACCCAAATATAACGAGTAGTCTAAAATAAAAATAAAAATATTAATCTACATTCAAACCCAAAAGAACAAACAAGCTCAAGAGATAAAAATCATACTCTAGCAAAAGCTGCATTAGACACTTTTTCATCACTATCAGCTTTCTGAGAGGCCGACGCTGCTAGAGACTTGTAAGAAACATTGGAAAAAAAAACATTATAAGCGCATCAAACTGAATGTTTGAGGAAAGAAATTGGGTTAGGAGTCAAGGAAATATCAAAATTATCAGAGAAAAATAAATCTCTAAAACGTTAACGATAAGTGGAGGTGATAGGACTTTTTGACGTCTCATTTACACTTTCATTCATGGTTCCCTCTGGGATGCCACTAGCATATAACTCTCTACATCTCTGTATTAGACTTAATAAATAAAGGCACTGGATATTTGAGTTTTCAAAATCTGCAAAATAGAGACATCAACCAACAAGACACACCCAAATTGTCATGCAAGGCTCAAAACAAGCAGTCAAATGGCAAGCAGAGATCTACAAAAGGACTCTCTCCTTAAAGCTCACCTTTGTCAAAACACAAACAAGCTATTTTTACAACCTCATCTTATGGTGTAAAGTTTCCCTTCTCATCAGGCAAAGGATGAGACCATTCTCTGTCTAGGGGGACAGATGAAGCCGACTAGCAGCAATACAAGAAGGATTAAGCCTTCAAGAAGAAAATCCATGAGAGAGAAAAAGTGGAAAGTTTTCTTTTCGATCCGTGTTTCACCTTTCCGCTATTATGGGCAATTTAATTTTTACTTTCAAATTTTTGAAAGTAACAACTCAATCAAAATAAATAATATGGAGTTTATGTGAAAAAATAAATTATACTTTAATTTCTGAATTTTAATATAATTAACGGATTGATTCTTATATTTTTAAAATTGAACAGTCTATTCAAATTAAAAGTTTTTCATCTATTTTTGTCATTTTTATTGTTAAAAGTATAAAAATATTTTTATTATCTTTTTAAGTAGATAAACTTTATTTGAGTTCTTGAATTTAAGCATAATTAATGAATTGGTCCTTATATTTTTAAAATCGTATATTTAAATCTCTCTATAATCAGTCTGATCTCATCTGTTATAATTTAAATGTTTTCATTTTTCATTTTTTATTTGAAAAAAAGACTTAAATTCTCATTAACTTTTGTCTATGATATTTCATTTAATTAATTTTTAATACTTTTTTATTCAATTTTCATTCATTAAAATATTTCAATATTTATAATTTTAAAACTTTCATAAAATACTTACAATTTCAGCTATTTTTAAGTGATATCAAGTATTTTTTAAGTAGATTGTAAATTTTTATGAAGAGTATTTTTAAAAAAATTATACTTTCAGAAAAATTTTGACTATCCACTAGTTTTGATCTAATATTTATAATAGATGGAACAACTGTAATTTTAGATAGATTAAATACAAAAAGATTTAAAATTTTAATTTTAAAAATATAAAAATTAATCTGTCAAATTATACTAAAATTTAATATCAAAATGTAATTTATATAATATAAAAATTTTTATTTATATTAAAAAAGATTTAAGTGTTTATAAAATATTTTAAATATTTAAAATATTTATTCTCTCTTTAACTGAATAACTAAAATTATAAATAAAAATATTTTCAATTTAAACAAATTGAATACGTTCAATTTTAAAAATATATACATTAATTTGTTAATTAGATTAAAATTAATAAATTAAAATGTAATTTGCCTTTTATAAAACTGACGTATCCTGCCACATCATCCTTTTTGTGCCAGTATACCAGATTAGCACCGTGTCATCAAATGAAATTGACAACATGACACTTCAGCGATACTTAAAGTCATTAGTCATATGTCTATAGTCCTTATTTGCAACAAAATAAAGTACTGAATATGCTATAATATAGGATATTAAAGTCTACCTTCTACTGGTTTTTATCTATGCTACTAAATAAACCAAATCTTTTTATTTATTTTAAAAAAGTTTATAATTTAATTTTTGAGTATTATCATTAATAACAAATCAGTCCCTATATTTTTAAAAATTTATTAAAACGTCTTTATATTTTCTATCGTCAATAAAATATTTCTTTTATCTATTTTTGCCATTAAAAATATAGTAAAAGACCAAATTATCCCTTTCTCCTTCTTTTCCCCATTCTTCTTCTTTTTCTCCTTCTCCTCCTCCTTCTTCTTCTTCATCGGTTCTTCCTCTTCCTATTTCTCTTCCTCTTCTTCTTTTTCTTTAATTCTACTTCAATTTTTCTTTCTATTCTGCTTTAAGGAGGAGGTGATTTTTCTTTTTTTTTTTTCTTAATCATCTTCTTTTTCTTCTTCTCCTTCTTTTTCTTCTTCATTTTTTCTTCTTTTTCTTCTTCTTTTTTCTTCATCACCATTATCTTTTTCTTCTTTTTTTTTTTCGTTTTTTTTAAGAGGAGGAGGGACTATTTTATTGACGAAAAGAAATGATAATGACGTTTTTATAAATGTAATAAAAGATAGGAATTATTTCGTTGATGAAAAGAAATAATAATAATATTTTAATAGATATAAAAAAAAAGAAAAGAATATTTTAATAAATTTATGAAAATGTAGGGAGATACTGTTTCGTTAAGAAAGAAACAATGAGGAGAGATTATTTCGTTGACGGAAAGAAACGATAAGCACGTTTTAATATATATGATAAAAGATAAGAACTATTTTATTGACGGAAAGAAACGTTAAGGATATTTTAATAAATATGAGAAAAGATAAGAACATTTTAATAGATTTCTAAAAATGTAAGGACTGACTTGTTAATAATAGCAATATCCAAGAACTAGATAAGGAGTTTTATTTGAAGACAAAATTGAATTTTAAAAATTTTATCTACGGAAAAAATGGCAGAAGAACTATTTTATTAACGGAAAGAAAAGTTAAGAACGTTTTAATAGGTTTTTGAAAATATAAAGACTGATTTATTAATAATGGCAATACTCAGAGACTAAATTGTAAATCTCCCTTTATTCTAATAATTAAGCCAAATGTTAGATGGGATTTGAATAAAACTCTATGCCAATAATAACAAGTGGTCCCTCAGAATTGCCATAGCACCGGAATCTTTGTCCATAGGAACATTATCCTGAAGCTGGAGATATCTGCAATTGTGGATTGAGACAATGATTGAGTGGTTTGACACCGGACAAGGGTAGATTGGAATGTTTAATTTGAACAGAAGTAATGGAACCTACTTCATTTGATGTCAAATTTTTTTTTTTTTTTTTTTAAAAAAAAGGGGAAAAAAGTGTCTCCACGTTTGTTGAATATAAAGCAATGAGCAGCAGGCAGTGGGTGTGTTCAGCCAGTGAATGGGACCAAATGCAAACAGTTGTTTTATTTTCTTAAACACAGACTATATTACTTTAGATATACAGGAACAGGCTGAAATTCTCCCCATCTAAACAACTTTGCCAAAGGGATGATGACTAAAAAGCAGGTTGAACTACTCAACTTGTATTTCACAAGGCATCCAAATATACCTGCAGCCACAAATTTGAAGGATGAGAGGGTTCCACATTATTCTCAGATAGTGAAGACTCTTCAATAAAAAATACACACATGCATATGCTTTCAGTTGCCTTCCATTTTCAATCTTGAACTACTTTATGGTGTTTATTTTCAAATGATGCCCAAATGATATGCTAGAGATTAATTCAACAGGGCAATGAAGTCATAGAAATGAGGACAATCCCAGACCAGAAACAAGGAGAGCAAGTAGATGAAGGCAGCTCGTGTCTTCATTAATATTTAACAATGGTGCTGGTTGAATTGAAATTCAATAATTACACAACTTCAAAGGCATCTTTGGCCAATCACTGCTTCTGTAAAAAATGTCTGTGTCAAATATACTTAATAGAGAGGATCTACACGTGACTAAATATTTCCTCCACTTCTTCGCAACTGCACATTATACTGACAGCCCACTTTTGTTCAATAGTCCTACTAGTATCACTCCATTTATGGGCGAAGACCTGTAAAAAATGCCTGCCTTCATAGTAAGAATGCAGGGATTCTAATAAATGTCTTTACAACAAATAAAAAATAAATAAAAAGAATAATACTCTTTAGTTCATGTTTTTTTCCTTTAAGGTACCCCTTCATCTAGAAAACTAATTTGTCGTGAACTGTTGAAAATAACCACTTGACAAAGCAGGCATAAAGGCCATCTTCAGTATATGGCTATATGCACTTGCATGCAATTCATATTCAAGAAAACCCGAAAACTTCCCAGGTTTTTTAATTCGTCCATCAAGGAAGTTGTAGTCCTAGTTCGGGCCACTCCAATTAGCAATCATTTATCAATCATAGAAGACATGAAGACTATGTTTTTAAATTCTGTAGCACTAAACAACTTTCCTAAATCATGTTCAGCAAATCATCATGCATAGACATGGACCAGTTCTAAAGTAATATAAAATCAAGTTCCACTGTCATATTCAAATCAATGTCCTGAACCTATCAACATAAATAAATGATGAATGTGTTATCCAATCTGACATCTGAAAAATGTGAACTAGGTCTAATATCTACACGCATCCTTCTGAAGAAAAACATAATATCCACTTCTCGGCAAAGCCACTCACTTCTCAACACAATTAGTAAACTGGTTACTGCCGATGAAGTTGCTACTTGTCAAAGATTCAAAATTTCTATTTTAGGTTTGTCAATTACAGTGATCACAACCAAATAAGGAGTCAGTCAGCAGAACCATGCCTGGAGTGAATAGCTACCATAATATCTGCATTTCATTCCTTTTACTGACTAATTTAATTCTACCATAATATTTGCATTTTATTGTTATTACCAACTAATTAAATTGGTTCAGAATTAATGATGAAGCCTGCCAGTTAAATCACCATAACTTTACATATACTCCAGCATTCCAAACATTATAGGACCAAATGCAGTCAAAAGATAACTAACAATTTAGTGCAGGTTAGCGAAAATATAAAATCTTGGAAATTTTTCAGATCAAATCAAACTCTATAAAAGACTTTTCCCTCTTATAAAAATAGTCTGCCATGCTAAACACTAAAATTATCACTCCTCTATTTAATTAAGAATGAATACATAATTACTTCTCTTAAAATATTTTAAATACTATATTGTGCAAAGCCAAGAAAACATAAGATATTGGGGCATAAGGGAGCACATTTAGCATCTTATAAGCAGCGCAGCTTTTAAGTTTAGGAAAGAGATATCTCTGCCCATTAGTTTGAGGAATGCAATTTCAAAGCTATTGTGAAGCTTTCCAACCTATATGTTAACTTGATAATAAATAATGAAAAGAACACGTGTGAACCATACTTGATTAATTATGAAGTATGTACATTATACCTTGCTTACTTGTCAGGCTCTCTTTTGAAGGATCCAGCAGGAACCATACTCGCAGATTCATGATTAGTACCACTCACAACATCTATACCCTGTTCCTTGAAACAAATAGAACCATGTAATTTTATTTAGTAAATATAATTCATAAAACTACAGCTCTTAGCATGTATATGAATATGAAGTCATGGAGTTCAAAAAATGTAAAGATAGATTCAAGATGGTCAACAGTAAAGTGAGTACCTGATTACTTGAATTTTGTCCATGTATCCGCTGAGGCCTGGCATTAAGATCAATCAATTTGTTGTCAATCTTGCCATCACCATCGGTGTTATTCTCCATCATTGGAATGGGAGATGCTCTGTGATTTTGCTTATTGTCTCTCATTGTGAGTTTAGGTGGCTGATTTTGGTCCCTCCTTACTTCATTTTGATCAAGAGGTTGCTGTCCGAGTTCATCCAAACGACCAGATTTATCCCCTGGAAACTAAACCAGACAATCAAAGGGAAGCATATTAGTTCTGGGACCTTTACAGAAAAGAAAACCAAACACCATTCCAGACTCCAGAGACAAACCTCAACCCTCTGCCTCAATAGAAGATATCTCCCATGGGTTCTTTTACCACCAACATGCACAATCATATCACATTGCAGACAGAGAGAACTACCATCTATCTCACAGTAAAAGAAAGCTACATGCATGTTGCAAGGGAAGCATCAAAAAGTAACATAATCTTGAATAGAAGATCAAATATGCATATACTTGCAAAAAGTAAAACTACTAAATGTCAAAAACCTATACCAGGTGCATTTTCACATATGTCACAACGGGGCACATCACTAGGGTCAGCGAGCCCAACACGAATATGTCGGCTAGCAAGCTTGTTACATAAATGGACCTGCAACTCCAATGCATAAAAAACACATGATGTAGCAGTAATCTTTATTATTTATTTACTTTCGAGGAGTAAAAAAACTACTGGAGAGGTGGAAGAAAAGTTCAAAAATTATACAAGCAAGGCCAACATATTATCATTATGGAAACAAATACTCCACATTCTGCACTCAACTAATTGTATATAAATAGCAAATAACAGTATATAACAACATGTGTTGTTACTCACACTTATGATATCTAGTGTGAAATATGTGCTTTTAAATAAAATCTTCAGATGGCTAGTTATGTCATATTTTACTAAATACAACCTGGGGCAATAAGTAAGAACGTTTTATGGTCAGTCATAACACCAAAAATCCCATTTTCAATAATGTCTAGCTCAGAATTTGCCATACGTCCTACAATTAAAAAAATCAAGCTAATGCATAATGGATATCATTTTGTGTGTGTGGGTGGGTGGGTCGGGGGGGGGGGGGGGGGTGGTGAAGAAAACTATACAACCGCACTTTGATTGTTAGAATGTTAAAGGTTGCTGGGGAAAGGAGAGGATATTCAGAGAGGGAAATGAAAATAAAACAAAATCTTTCTCTGATTGTTTTTATGTCTATTTAGGAGATTGACGAATGGGAGGAATAATTGTACCTTGGTACCCCTACAACAAGGATCCTTATTTGCATCGATAAGAGGTTATATATGGAAATTCAAAAAAAAATATATAGCTCAGTAAGTTCATTTTCCTACGATTTTCTCTCTATTTTGAGAAGAAATGTAAGGTGAGTTATTTTCCTCTCCTTTCTTTTCATTTCTGTTCTTTTCCTTCCTCTCTTAAATATCCAACCAACAGAACTTAAACTGATTTTATTTCCCTTTTTTTCCCATTTCCCCTCAGTTCCCTCGAAACAAACAAACGATTAAGAATCCAATTAACTTCACGTATAAAGAATCTGAGAGAACAGTTACTTGCAGCTTTACAAACACCTGAATCATATTGACTCATCATAGCATAGCTAAAGTACCTCAATCCAATAGTCCACTTCGATCAACTCAATTACAGACTCACTAATCAAAATTTTAAGCATTTTACAGACTCGCTAAACAAATCTTTTAAGCGTGACAATAGAAAGAGAGAGATTAAAGAAAATTAACAAAAAAAATACCTTCTCATCACAAGAGCGGCAAAGAGCGGCCTCATCGGCTGCGCAGAAGAGGATCGCGGCGGCGCTCTCGCACACGTCGCAAAGCGTTCGCATTTCTCTACTTACTTGCTTATAGTTTCTTCTTTATATTATATTGGCTTAATAATTTTAATTTACTCTATAATCCTGTGCTGCTCATTGTCATTCCTGTCTTCTGGTGAACGCCATTTCTATATCTTGCAGAGCAAAAGAGAAGAGTTGATCATCTTCAGAGAGTCTTGAATAAGGAAATCAGAGAGAGATTGAAATAGATTCAGAAATGGAGGATTAAGAGGGATAGTGTATGGCGAAGAAGAAGAAGAAGAAGAAGAAGAAGAAGAAGCAGAGAGAAGGAGAGAGACAAATGGAAGTCGTTTGGAGTGTGGGGAACTGGAGAAAGAAAAAGAAATAGCTTCGGACTCGGCTAAAAGTCTCCGTTGTAGTTCCTTCCTTCACTACTCGCTGCATTTCTTCGACACGTTTGTTTTCTTAATAATCCCATTCGTAATAGATAAATAACCAAATGAAATTCCTAATAAAGTAGTGTTTTATTTTTTAATTCAAGTAGTATTTTAAAAAATAATACTAATAAATAATAGTTTGTAAATTATGAGATTATTTTTCACTCCTACCATTTGTTTTCAAGTAGTATTTTAAAAAAAAAATTATATTGTTTATATTAAGATATTAATTATTCATGTTATATTATTATTAAATTATTTTATAATTAATAAGTGAATATTAAATATAAATACAAAAGAAATTATTATTGACTTATAATCTAAGATTAATAAAGAAAGAGTTTATGGAATAATAAATAATTTTTTATACTTAAAAACATTGTATTGTTTACAAATTTAAGTTTAACCTTTATATTGTGTTTGAAGACAAACAAACATAAAATTTATTCTTTCTGGTAGACAATTAGACCGTAATTCATTAAAAAAAATTGACGTTTCATATTTCATAAAATTAAGTTAGATTATGAATCATCATATAAAAATAAAATTTGAACTCTACAACAAATTCAATACTTTCAATAAATAAACATGTAATATTTAATTGTATAATTCTTGTAATAATATTTTAGTTGAAGAAACATTAGAATTCATAATAATAGGGAGAAGCATATTTGTATTTAATTAAAAATTTTAAATCAAATTAATTTAATTTAATTTTACTTTCCTATTCAATAAATTGGTTTCAATTTATTTAACTCTTTAAGACAATTTTTAACTTGGATGATGTGGATGGATGTTGTAAGTTGTTTAATTATTGAAATGGAAGTAAGGATATTGAATTAAATTTATTTTATTTTTAAAGTTTTATTTATTTTATAAAAAATATTTTTCTAATAAAAAATTAAACTATTTTAAGAAATTCATTTTCCATACTTTAAGATTTTTATATATTAATATATTTTATTTTTTAAATTAAAAATAAATTATTTTGTTAAAAATATTTTTATAGAATATAAAATATAAATTATTTTTTATAGAATGTTAATATAATTAATTCCTATTGCAGTTTTAAATTCTATATTTGTCAACTATGTCTACACCCCTATAAGATACCGGAGAGTGGCGAGTACGATGAAATTAATGTAGGCGCGTGGAGTAGAGTTTGTCAGAGCTAGGTTGTTAATTTTGATGATCTGTTCGATTGCTCCTAATGGTGAATGCGGAATTTTACAAAATCCCACCCTCGTTCATGGGACGTAAGAAGCACGCTCGGTGGTGATGCAACGAAGCTTACCTGGCGCTTTTGGTGGGCGGGGGGGGTCCACTGGTGTCCCGACACGATGAGGCGGTTGAAAATTGAAATAAGTCTGTATGTTATGTTTCGAAGACATTCAAGGGAATGCGAGTCCAAGGACACCAAATTCTCGGTGTCTACTGTCTAGAGAACCCTTTTCTTTTTTTGCTTTTGTTTCATTATGGGTAATTTATAATATATTCTTTAAAATTTAATTAAATTTATAATTTAATATTTACTTTTTAGCTAAATTATTATAAATAGTTAAAATTAAAAAGATTAAATTATTATAAAATGTAAAATTGAAAAGACTGACTTGTTATAGACTACTATTTATTAATAAAATAAAATTATTTTTTATTAAAATAGTAAAGATTAAAATATAAATTTTATTAAATTTTATAAATTATATATAAAATTATTATTTTTAAATAACAATATTCTTAAAAAATATTTAAAATTCTAATTTTTTTAATTATAACTATTGCATTAAAGTCTAAAACAGCAATAAATTATAATTAAAACTTGCGTTTATTTTATAAAAAATATTTTTTATATTTTTTAATATTTAAGCACTCAAAAAATTCACACTTTAAAATTCTTATTAAAAACTCTATATATAAATTTATTAATAAATTATTTTATTAAAAAATATTTTTTTAAACATAAATTATTTTTTTACAAATAAACAAATGTAATAGAAGAAAGAATAAATTTATTCCACTACTAACTCAACCCAATATATGAAATCCATGCACATAACCCAAAAACTTGTAGAACTCAGCATTAAGTTTTACCTAGATAACATTGCAAGGAAAAACTAGGCATAATTATTGATAATTATGTGAATAATTACAATAATAATAATAATCTAAATAAAGAAAATAATATTTAACACTTATACATAAGCAATTGTTTTATTTTTTATTAGTTTTTTTCAATTAATAATTCTTTAAAATAAAATTTTCATTAATTATTTTTTGTTGACTTTTGAAATATATACTAATAATATTTTTTAGAAATGTATACTTTAATACTTAAATATTATCAATAATTTTGAGAGATTATTATGAATAAGTATTAATATATATAAATAAATAATTCTTGAAATTTGGGAGGCCAAAGCTCCCCTACGCCCTTGTATTTTGGCCTCCCTTTTCAATGGAGATCTTGAACAAGAGGAAATTATTTCTTCTTACAAAATATTAATTTAAGTGTAACTACTCCATCCGGTGCATTTACTTTTTCTAATTAAATTAAATTAAATAATATAATTAAAATAATAAATTATATATATATATTTTTTAATATACCTTTCACTTACATTGTTACATTATTATTGAAATTAATAAATTTTAATTTTTAATGCATATTAAATATAAATATATCAATAAGATAATAATAAACACATTATAACTTTAAAAAGAGAGTGACACATAATCTAACACAATTGGAAAAAGAAAAAGCAAGCCAATCTGGAGAAGGGAATACTATAATTATTTGTATTAATAAATTATATCTGAAATTATATTATTATATGTAATCATTTATATTTATATTTAAAATAAATTCATAGTGATTTTAAAATCTTTTTACTGTTGGTCTCAATTTTTAAATAAAGCACTGTGAATAAATTATCAAGTGTTATTAAGTACTTATTAAAAATTAAATTTATTCGTTATACAAGTATTTCAGCACAATGTTTTCTTTTATTGATTGGAAATTCCCACTGTAATTGGTTTTAGTTAATACAATTTAATGCTTGAAAACAAAAATTATCAAACTAAAAAGGCCTAATAAAAATATTTTATATTAATTTTATCGATTTAGTCTAACATATTAATATAGATAAAAATTCTGACCCATTTAATGAAGGAAATAAAAAATTATATAACTATAACAATTAAGAAAGAAAACATTTTTTTACTAATTTAAATGTTAATGACGGTAAACTATTTTTCCTGTAAAAAATAATTTGAAGATATAAATATATTCATAAAAAAATTATTATTTTTTTTTTTACAAAGAAAAGTTTACAAAACATAATATTTTTTATCATACCGAATTTTACATTAAAATAGCCTTTTGTTTTCGCATGTATATTTAAATTTTAATTTTAAATTACTAAATAGATGAAATTTTGTATGAATATTAATGATTTAAAACAAGTATGAACTTGAAAAAAATTAGTCAAATAGCTTATATTGTTTTGTCATTAAATCGATTTAAAATTCAAATAAATACCAATTACTATGATAAAAAGTCATGTGTAAAGAGACGTAATCTCAATAAAAATAAATAAATAAAAAATTTACTAAATAAATTAGAAGAAACATGGAATTATATATATATTTAAAAAAAATTATAAACAGTAAAATTAGATATATATGTAAAATATAAGTTGAGATAATAGTGTGCCATATTCCGGACATCTTTTAAAGATTTGATTAGTTTTCGTTAGACTCTCGACGGTTTAACTAATATCGATTGATTTTATTTATGTATGCATTTTGTGATGGATCTGATATCAATAATACTGACATCATGATTCTCATAAAATTTGTGTTTAATTTTCAATTTTTAAATATCCATACAATATTTTAAATATGCATATTATGACAACTCTAACCAGTCATAATTTTAACCTAAATTTCTTTCCTGTCATAATAATGATTAAAAATTGAAAAGTTGCATAATTAAGAAAATAAGATTTTTAATTAAATTTTAAAAATTTAAAATTGAAATGATTATAAAAAATTAAAATATATATTCACTTTTACAATAAAAAGGTAGAAAACTATTTCCTATTGTTTACCCTGACTGAGTGTTTCTTTAATATCAAAATAAATAAATAAATATGTTTAAGCGCATAACTAAGTAAAGCTCAATTTTTCTTTCATCATCCAAAATACACCTAATTAATTTCTAATAATAAACAATTTATAACAGAATATATTGATTACCCGTTTCCATTATCTCTCAGAAAAATCAATATATCTAATATATAATTGAATTCAACTCAACTACATCAGAAATGATCCATTAAAAAATAGACATTACTATATCAGTTATATTAATTTTTGGTGCTAGTGTGATATTTTTATTAAATTTAATGGTAGAATTAAGTTATATTAGTTCATTTTTATAATTTAAAATGTATCTATTAAAATGCGAATAATTTATTTTTTTTTATAATTATTTTAAAAATAAAATAATTCCATGCTAGAGGAATATTTCTTCTAAAAAATGTTTCTCCTAAATCTAAATTGATATTGGTTGCGACTTTACCCATGAGTTAAAATAAATTTTGGCCAAAACTCAAATCAGCCGGTTCTACTTTATTCTTTTATTATTTTTTAATTTATTAATAAAATAATTTAAAATTTTCACAAAATTATGTTTATTTTTTTACTTATTATTTAATTTATATTTTTTTCTTTTATTGAATAAAAATATTTAAAATTTAACTAAGTATAAAAATTTTTTATTAAAAAAGACAAATGTGAATAAAATATTTTATTTATAAATTCTTTTAGAAAACTCTTTTTTATTAATCAAGACTCATATTCATAATTAGGATAAATCAGTGATTA
Organism: Manihot esculenta; assembly: GCF_001659605.2. Taxonomy (NCBI): domain Eukaryota; kingdom Viridiplantae; phylum Streptophyta; class Magnoliopsida; order Malpighiales; family Euphorbiaceae; genus Manihot; species Manihot esculenta. Next base: position 14,785,926 of record NC_035171.2, read on the forward strand.
AATATAAATGATAACAATTCATTTGTAAAAATATTTTATAAATATATTAAAATGTTGGGGTCCATGAGAATTTGTTTAATAATGAGAAATTGTTGACGGCAAGTTAGGGTTGATAGGTGGATTATCATTCCCAATCCTATCAATAGATTAATGACCAATACTAATAAGGTCTTCTCAGTGTGTGACCACGTGGCAGAATACTATTAGTCAACGTGACCTGACATTACTACTTTTACTCGTCCACTGTTTTCAAAATATATATAAATTGATCAAAGTTCATAAAAGAGAGATCCAAAAGATTACAATTAAAAATAAAAAAATTCAGGTCTTTATAATCCAAAATATACAATCAATACCAAAAGATTACTATACCCGACAGCCAAAGGCACCCTTCTTTATTCTCACAAATACTAAAACTTTTATTTATAATGAAGAAATTTTTTGTTGAACAGATATCAACAATCTTATTAATTACAATGATTATTAAAAAAAAAATCAACTGCAATCTAATCAATACATTTAAAATAAAAAAAAAGTGAACCACAACCAAAAAAAAAAATTATATATATTAAAAATTGATCGATTTGATATATATATATTTTTAAAAAAATTCTAAAATTAGTACATAATTATTTTAGAAAACTTTTATGAATAACTCTATTTAAATTTCATGTAAAGTATAATTTTCTGTATTTTTTAATAATAATTAAAATTAGTAATCTTAAATTTTGTTTTATTATTTAATTAAGATTCAATTCATTTTTCTTGTATATAATTTTAATGATCAAATAAGAAATATACCGTTAGTTTGGTATATAATAATGATATTAAATAATAATTTTAAATTTATAATTAGAAAAAAAAATGAACCAAAGAGGATAATGAGAACATTAAAAAGACAACATCATTTGACAAAGGGTGGATATTAGGATTTAGGAGATCATGAGGGTCCAATCCAAAGATTCCAGAAGGATATGGCCCCACATAAATTCGACAGACAAGTTAAATTAATTAATTAATTAGAATTATGAAAATTTATTTTTTTTGTTCTCCCTATTTCTAAAATATCACCATTTAATCAAGTATTTTGGTACTAATAATTGATTATTAAATAAAATATATTAGATAATATACATTATTTTAATAATGTTAGTAAAATAATAATAAAAAAGAAAGGTGGAAATTATGAGTGAGAGAAAAAGTAAAGAATTGAAAGGGTTGATTGATAGCCACAAAGCTTGAAAGCTGGAAGAGTGATGAAAGCAACTTGGAATCCAATGAGAGCCACTAATCTCATATCTTTTGTAATGGCCCACCTCTCTCTCTTTTCTATAATTTCACATCTCAATGGCCCTCAAGGTTCCTTGCAAAAATTAACCACCATAAAATAGATGTTTGGTAAACTACAAATTCAAGTACATTTGGCCAATAGTTTCTTGCCACGTGTAATAAAAAAGTCCTTAGTTGATGGTGATGCTTTAGCCTTTGAGTCTTCTATCTGTGTGGAAATTAGTTTTATTCATGTCTAGAATGGATAGGGCATAGTGTGTTTAGGCCCAGTTTAGTTGGGCTTGTCTAGAATGGATAAGTCTTATTCATGTCTTCAATTATATTTTGATTGTTATATTAAAAATTGTATTAGATAGAAAAGCCAAAAATTTATCAAATTTAGATTTATATTTAGATTTTTTTATGAGAAAGACCATGATAAATTAGGTTAGGTTGGATTAAAGGCAGCATATCATATGTAAAATTGTCCAACTCCACTTTTGGATTTGGAGTGCCTACCTTTCAACTAAAAACATCTCCATCAAAAATTCTTATACGCACCTCAATAAATATAAAATTATATATCATCTAAACTTACAATAAATCTTTTTTAAAATTAGATTTATTTTTAAATTATGTAACATCAAAAAAATAATAAATTTTATTTTTCAATTTAAATTTATTCTTAAAAAAAATAAATATTGCTTAGAATAATTTAACAATAAATCTAATCTAATTTAACAATAAGCTATTCTTACAATTTAGTATAATTGACCATTAATTATAAAAACAAGCTAGGTGTGTTGTTTTTAAGGATTAGCAGAGTAGTTTGATTTTTTTTTTTTCAGTCGAGCAAATCCAAAAATTTTATCTGCTTATTATCCGTGAAAATGAAATTAAAAAAATTAATCGAATTGAATTAATTTAAAAATTAATTTATTATTATTTAATTTAATTTTTAATTTTAAAATTTTAATTATTTCAGTTTGATTCAATTTTAATCAGAAAAAAATTAGATAAAATTAAAGTAAATTAATTGGTAAACAATACTATATTATTAATAATATAGAGAAATTATACCATAATTAAAATTAAAATATTTTAATTAAATTTTAGAATACTAAAAATAAATTATAAAAAATAAAAATTTATTAAAATATCAACTAATCAAATCGAATCAAATCAGTTGTGTTTGAATTAATTTATATTTAATTTTTAATTTTAAATCAAAGCTTTATTTATTACAAGATTATTTATCATTTAGTATTTTGGGCATTAAATTTCAGAAAAATAAAATAAAAAGAGAGGGCCGCATAATGAGTAGAGTACAGACAACACAAGGAGCTTTGTTGATAATGGCCTTGTGGGCTTTATTCACATGAGCTTCTGATGCAACCTCTATTTATAAAGCTTTATTTTTTTTTTTTATGGCATCTCTCTGTCTCTGTTGCATCCTTTAAGCTTTTTGTAGAAATATTACTTTTTTCCACCAACTCCCACCTTTTTTCAGTAGTTTTGTCCCCTTTTATTAAAATAAATAAATCACTATGATAATATTCCATGAGCTTATCTTTATTTGAAAAATGATATGCCATATTTGTTGAAATTTACTTTGGTCAAGTTTGGATTATATAAATTTGAATTAAAAATTTTAAATATTATTATTGACAATATGTGATTTATATAAAAAAAAAATACTAAATACAAAAATACCAAATATAATAACACATCAAACTAATACAAGAAATCAAACTAATACGAGAAATTAGTTCTGTTAATTGAAATTAAAGATTTTATAAGAATTTCATTTAATTTAATTTCTCTTAATCAATGTTATTGTTTGAAATGAAAATATTGATTTTTTTTTATATTTATAATTTGCAATAACTTACTTGAATTTTTTTTATAAAATAAATAATGCCAAATAAAGATTATAAAATTTATTATTCGTCTTTTAAAGGAATTAACTGAAAAAGTCTAGTGGTTACATTATTTTATATTTTATTCCACACATTTAAATTTTAAATAAATTAACTTAATGTTTTATTTGAATGTAATTTTAGCTAATGTTTAAAAATTAAAATCCTTAGTTAAGATGGCATGTCAAAATGTAATATTTTATTATTTTTTAATGTAAATTAATTTTATATATAAAAATAAATTTAACTTAAATTAAACTATAATTAATTGATATATTTAATTTTAAAAATAATAATAATTCAATAGATAAATTTTATTTATAGTAATAATTATAAAGATTTTATAATATATATATTTTTCTTAATTATTTTATATTTATTATTATTTTGAGTTAAATAATATATCTGTTATAAAATATTTATAATTATTATTATAAAAAGTTATCACCGTGAATGATATATTTAATTGTTTATCTTTAAATTTAATTTTAAAAATTATTCAAATTATTAGGAGTGTTTTGCAAATCAAACTTGTTCAAGTTGATGGTAAAAGTTATATTTATAGTTTTGGAAAAAAACACATGCAATGCATAAACACAACACATTTCATTACTTGAATACGAAAATTGATCAAGTGAAAGAAAGTAGTTGTAACGATTCGGAAATCGGACCACTATCGGCTCTAGGATTCAGATAGATTTAAGGTCGCCGGAACCCGTAGCAAGTCTATTATACATTCTGTGTACATGATAAAATCCCATACATTATCACACAGGACAACATAAATATAACATTCCATGAACTAAGGTTCGATTTGTGCATGCATCAAAACTGAAAAATATAAACCCATACTAAAACTCTCATTAAATGCTCCAGTATGGTAAACATCACATGCCTTAAGCTTAGTTCAAACATAACTCAAAATTAAAAACATTTACATAGGGATCATGTTAACAGGGATTACAAAGATAAAAATTAGGGTAAAGCACAATTCTAATCCATTAAAATTTACATGTCCACACTATTCTATTACATTAGACTATACCAGCAACTATGTCGACTTCCCCGAGCTATCTTTGACCCTGCAAACCTAGGGTTAGGGGAAAGAGATAAGCTACAAGAGCCTAGTGAGTAGAACATAAAAATAATTAAATAAACATATGCTCGTATGAAATGCGTCACAACACAAACAATTCACATTAAGATGGACTTGTCGCCAGTAACCCTCTACATCTTCCAATAGTGCCCGGCCCTCGACGGAGCTCCTCAGAACTTCATCTTAAACATAACATAACATATCCATAATGCCAGGGACGTAGAATGGGTCTCGACCTGAACTTTCTCTTACATATTGCCAGGGGCATAGAATAAGCCTCACCTGGACTTCCGTATCATATCATATCATATCATACTCGAGGGCTAGTGAGTCATCCAATATCCATCCACATCAACAGTAAATTATGCAATGCATCATATTCGTGAATTTTAATGCAAACATCCTAATAAATAAACATGGCATTCTTGATGCATGAACATGCTTAAAAGTTTGGTTACTTTAAAAACAATAGATTAGTTCAGTTCTACTCACCTTTGGCTGACGCTCGCCTAAAATTGGTGCAGTTATCTCACTGCAGGCCTCTATGGTCTTCCAGGTCCGATCCTACACAGATGGACTCAAATGAGGGACCAAACATAACTATTACATGACTTTAAACAACTCCCCAAAAACCTCCTAAAACATACCAAAACATGTACACAAAACAATCAGAGGAAGGCTGGGCATGGGACTTTCGGCGGCAGGTTCGGCGGCCTAAACCCTTCATAGATCCGAAAGTCAGCAACTTTCGGGGGCAGATTCAGCGCCTAAACCCTTTCACAGATCTGAAAGTCTATGCTTTCGGGGGCAAGTTAGACGGTCAAAAGGCTGCCTTCACAAGCAGGTTCGGCGGCCGAACCTGGGTTCTCCAACAAGGCAGAACCCGATTCTGCCCTATGTATACAGCTACCCAACTCTCCGATCCTCACACCCAACAACTCAAAAACATACATACTCACTCAATCATGCATAAGGGATATAAAAAATAGTTTAATCCCCAACAAGCAACAACAAACACACAAGAGGGAGCATTTATCATCCAAACTAACACAAACCCTAAAACTTATAGATCTAACCATTTCATGCATATTAACCCTTTAACCCTTTCTTAAAACTTGATTAAAATATAGAAAAGGCAAAGATCTAAACTTACCTCTTGGAGATCTAAAGGTGACAGCAACTCCACTTGGAGATGAGGTAAAACGGTCTCCGAAGGTCTCCAAGGTTTAAAAAACTTGGATTCAAGCTCAAATCTTCAAAAACAAGAGAAAACTCATGAATTTTCTGAAAGATTTGAAGGAAAAATAACAGGAGCATCAAAGGAATGGCAATGACTCACCTCTACCCGAAAATGGAGAGAAAACTCCCTCATTTTCGAGCTAAAGGCCTCTTATAAGTGGCTGAACAAACCACCTTCAGGGGCCAAAAGGGGAGGTCCCGCGGCGGCACCACCTTCGGCGGCCGAACTTGAAGGTTCGGCGGCCGAATCTGGGGTTTTCCTTCTAAAACTATTTTCTTTCTTTTTAACTCAAAACCTTAAAATTTTTAAATTCTTTTTATAAAAACCTTATTTTACACTGCCTAAGGAGATTTCAGCTTCGAGATTCCGGGTTCCAACAGGAATTCTGTTGGAAGGTTGAAATTCCGACGCCAGAGTTTAGCCGGGTATTACATTCTTCCCCCCTTAAGAACATTCATCCTCGAATGTTCAACACAGCAAACAAGCAAATATAAACATCAAGAAAACACATGAAACATAAGACACTTACTTTAAAAGAGATAGGGGTATTGTTGAAGTATGAACTCACGGGTCTTCCAGGTGCACTCTTACATGTTGTAGTGATTCCAAAGGACTTTCACCATCGCTATTTCTTTGTGTAACACCCGGCTAGACTCCGGTATCGGAATTCCTACCGTCCGGTGAAATTTCGGGTGTCGGAGACCTCTAGAAGGGTAAAAGCATGTTTTCATGAAATGTTTTAATGAGTTTTATGGTTTTAATCAAGTAAGAAATGAGTTTTTGCATGAATATAATCTTGGAGGAAGGCCCAGGTTCGGCCGCCAAACCTCAAGTTCGGCCGCCGAACATGCATGCGCTTCGTGTAACGGCCCGGAAACCGATACCCCTCTGTAACGGCTCCAAACTACTCGGCGCTAGGATCCAGATCGGCTTAAGGCCGCCTAGACCCGTAGCAAGCCTGCTACTGAACTCTGGGTACCTGCTCAATCCCATACATGAGCCAACTAAACACTAGCTTTGAAAACCTTTTCTGTAAAACTACCAGGCTTAACCTTAAAATCACAGCCTTCAAGGCCGACACCAGTGATCTACTACCACACTCAACCTCTATGCACTATGTCTGAAAACATAGAACCCACTCTCTCAGGGTCAGCATATCACAGGTTAGTCTTACTTTCCGTTATGGGTCAAGGGGTTTGATACCCTTTCTTCCCTGATCACTGGAGTTTTATAAACACAGCATACGTTAAGCCTAGTTTGACACATTTCTCAGCAAGAAACGTAAAACAGGATACATGCATAAACTAGGGATTCAGCATACACTAGGCAAAGCACAACTCTAGACATTATCTCATTATACTCTATCTCTTTACCACATGCTCTTTCCATGAATAACCTGTATATACATCATGCTAAAACATCATGTCCATACATCATGTCCACGACTAGACTATACACACATACATAACATAACATACCATAATATCATCTCACTGCCTCTTTACATCATCAACACATATACATTAAGCTTCTTTAATCCATATACATGCCACATACCACTCTATCAAAACCTAGCTATGCTATTACAGCCAAACACGGCAACCCATGCTTCAATTCTGCTCTCCCATAGCTCACTCTGCTGAACTCTGGCCCTGCAAAACTGGGGTTAAGGGAATGGGGTAAGCTACAAGAGCCCAGTGAGTAGAAACCATAAAACAGTTCATTCATTACATGCTTTCATGGAATGTGGCATAACACAAACATATCACATCTCGGATTAGACATGATCCCAGAACTCCCTTTGTCGGTGCCCGGTCCCTACGGACTCCCAGGTCACTACATGTACTAGAGCCCGACCCCTAACTGCGGAGCTCCCAAAGGTCTTATCTAGCCATAACAGGTAGCGGGCTACTGAGATCGCCTTGGTCCATCCCATTAACCATAACAATGCAATGCAGCATATTCGTGATCTCTAATGCAGTACAACCTAGTATCCTATGGCATCCATGATGCGTGTCTCATGCTCATACTGTCACTATCTTTAACCATTAGCTTTAAAACATGCATAGTTAGTTCTACTCACCTGAAGCCAAGCTGTGGCTAACTCTGGGCCAACTCTTACACTGGAGTTAAACGCCTCGCCTCAGAGCCGATCCTATACAAATTGACTCACATGAGGTGCCAAACAACTCTAACATAACTCTAAAACATCTCCTACACAGCTCCCTAAAAGACCCTAGAACAATCACACAAAGCATGCAAAAGAAGGCTGGGCAGGACACGTTCGGCGGCAGGTTCGGCGGCCGAATGTCCTCTCCAGAGACGAAACTCGCCTACTTTCGGCGGCCGAAGCTCCTCTTTCGGCGGCCGAAGCCTTCGGGGGCAAGGTTCGGGGGCCAAAACACACTCCAGAGACGAAAGTCTCAACCTTCGGAGGCACCTTCGGCTGCCGAACCTCCCCTCCAGAGACGAAAGTCCAATCCTTCGGGGGCAGGTTGAGGCAGCCGAAACCACCTCCTCAACACGTTCGGCGGCCGAACCCTTCTTCGGCGGCCGAAGCTGGGTTCTCCAGTTAGGCAGAACCTAGCTCACCTCATGCACAACTTCCCCCAAACCTCACTCAACATGCATCCCAACACACATAGCAAGCATATACTCAAATATATGCACAAAGGGGTCCAAAACTACCTTAAAAACCCCAACAAACAACACCCATAACACATAAACATACTCATGCATAAAAACCCTCAAAAACATCCTTTTACACCTCACCATGCAACTCTACCCTTTCCCTCCATAAAACTTGCTTAAAACACTAGAAAACACAAGGATCAACACTTACCTCTTCTAGAACAAAGGCTGGTGTGATCCTAGCTTCAAAACAAGCTTCAAGAACTTCAAGCTCCACAACTTCCTCTTTTTACTCAAAACCTTCAACACCAAGTGAAAACTCATGAAAACCTTACAAGATTTGAGGAAAACACCATGAAAACATCCAAGGAGAGCATAACCTCACCTTTGACTACCAAGAGAGCTTCCAACACCCTCCATGGCCGGTCAAAGGGGTTTAATAGGTGACCAACCGCCTTTCCTTCGGCTGCCGAAACTGCATGCAAAACCATGCAACATTCGGCGGCCTAATGTGACGTTTCGAAAGCCGAACCTGTAGCACTTTCGGCGGCCGAACATTACCTTCAGCGGCCGAACCTGCATTTTGCCTCCTTAGTCTTTTCTCGTCAAACGCATTTCCATTCCTTTCAAACCCATAAAACACTTAAAAACATGTTAGAAAACCTTGTAGAAAACGTCAGTTTACCCTCCAAAATGAATCCGACATCCGAGATTCCACCGAACGGTAGGAATTTCGATGCCGGAATGAGCCGGGTATTACACTTCGGGTGTGCCTTAGGCCCCCAAAAGCATAAGTGAGGGAAGTCCAGGTTCGGCCGCCGAACTTGCATGCGTTGCGGAGGCACGTTCGGCTCCTGAATGTGGCCTGGCCAGCCACCTATAAAAGGGTCCCTTAGCCGAAAACGGGCGAGTTTTTCTCCCCATTTTCGGCCAAGGTGAGCTCTCCGCTGTCCCTCGCCAATCTTGAGTTTCTTCCTTCCATTCTTCATGATTTTTATGAGTTTTCACCTTCGTTTTGAAGATTTTCGAGTATAAAGCAAGTTTTGGAGCTTTGAGGTTCAAGAAGCTCAATCTCTCCCATCTCCGAGCTAGGGTCGTTCTCCTTTCGATCTTCAAGAGGTAAGGGCCGATCTTGAGCTTATGGCATGTTTTAAGTGGATCTATGGGGTAGAATGCATGTTTAGCTTATGGTTAGGTTTATGGGTTCATGTTATGTTTTTGGACAATGTGGATGTTTGATGTGTTGTAGATGGGGTTTAAGATAGTTTGAAGCCCCTAGGAACTTGTATGCTTGAGTATGTATGTTGTAGATTAGGAAAATACATGTTTGGATGGTTTTGGGAGGCAAATGTGCATGATGAACTAAGTTTCTGCCCTTTGGCAGAAACCAGGTTCGGCAGCCGAAGGACTTTCGGCCGTCGAACCTGCCTGGGAGGCCAGCCTTTCGGCTGCCGAAGCCTGCCTCCGAAAGAGGACTTTCATCTCTAGAGGGCAGTTTCGGCCGCCGAAAGTGCCGCCGAACATGTATGAGTTTCGTCTCTGTTTGGGAGTTTCGGCCGCCGAAGGTGCCGCCGAACCTGCCTGACTTTCGGCTCTGGAAGGACTTTCGGCCGCCGAACCTGCCACCGAAAGTGCCCTGTTCAGCCTTCCTTTGCATGTTTTGCATGATTGTTTTGAGGTGTTTTAGGGGGTTTTTGGGGGATGTTTTTAGAGTTATGTTCTAGTTGTTTGGTCCCTCATTTGTGTCCACCTGTGTAGGTTCGGACCCGAGGAACCGAGGACCCCAGCAGTGAGTCAGCTGCTCAGTCATTGTCAGAGCTAGTTGAGGTGAGTAGAATAAACACTTATGTTTTAAAGCAAAATCAATATAGATTTGAGCATGTTCATGCATCACGAATGCTATGTGATATTCTAGGTTGCTTGCATTAGAATTCACGAATATGTTGCATTGCATAATGTGATGATGATGTGGATGGTTATTGGATGATCCTTAGTCCTCGATATGATGCGATGTGATATGATACGGTATGGTACGGAAGTCCAGGTTGTACCCATTCTACGTCCCTGGCACTATGTAAGAGAAAGTCCAGGTTGTACCCATTCTACGTCCCTGGCACATTGGAATGTTATGTAATGTTATGTTATGTTAAGAGAAAGACCGGTTGACCCATTCTACGTCCCGACACTTTGAAATGTAGAGAACTCTTGGTGACAATACGCATCCGTGATGTGAATTGTCTGTGATGTGTTGCATTCCATTATAGCATATGATTTAAATGTTTTATTATTCTGCTCACTGGGCTCTAGTAGCTCACCCCTTTTCCCTAATCCCCCAGGGTTGCAGGTACAGGCTAGACAGAGAAGTCAAGGTGAATGAAGTCTTGAGTTGTAATAGCTAGAATGTGGACATGACAAACTGTAAAATGATGTAAAGTTATGAATAGTTATGTGATGTAAATATTGAGTATGAGATTGAGGTTTAGAAGTTGTGCTTGATCGAGTTGCATGATAATCCCTCTTGTAAGCATGATCTATGTTTAAAAATGTTTTTGTTCCTCCAAGCTTGTGTATGATGAATGCCCCATTGGAGCATTTGATGAGAGCTCCAGTGTGGGGTTTATGTTTATGTTTATGTATACGTTTATGTGCATGCACAGGTTGAGCTTGGTAAAAGAAAAGAAAAGTCCAAATTTTTATGTACTTTCTTGATCATGTATGGGATTATACATGTTTACAGGTTGTATGTCAGGCTTGCTACGGGTCCCGGCGGCCTTAAGCCGACCTGGATCCTAGCGCCGGTAACGGTCCGATTTTCGGATCGTTTCAGAATGGTATCATAGCCCTAGGTTCATATGGTCGGACCTAGAGTGTCGGGCTCATAGATGTTATAGAAGGTCAAGCACAATAGGAAAGGTCATGTCCACTAGGATAGGATGTGGAGTCCTGTCTTGTATGATGATGTGAAATGCCATGATTATATACATGTGCATTAATGCTATGATATGAATGATATGTTTGTGATGCGGGTTCATGTGTGCCCACATGAACCATATGATGCTAACGTTTATGTGATGTGTACTGTTTTTCAGAAAACAGGATGAGAGGAACTCATCGATCTGCACGATTGACTGAGTACCACCTGAGGATGAGGGCACGAGCGCCCGTCCTTCAACATTGCCTAGGGCAATGTCTAGTAGGTCCAGCAGAGAAAGAGCAGTTAGAGACCCTAGAAGGTCTTTGGATCTGGGAAGGAGCAGATCAGTGAGGGGAACAGTTCAGGGAGGAATGTCAGAGGATATGGGGGATGAGATGGATGTGGACCAGAGGAGGGATGGCAGTTTAGGAGTGAGCATGTCGGAAGAGGGAATGGGAGAGTCCCAAGGAGGCACCCAGGCCTCGGGATTTGTTCAGCCACCTTGTAATACCCGGCTAGATTCAGACATCGGAATTTCTACCGTCCGGTGGAATTCGAGGATGTCAGAGGTCTCTGGAAGGGTAAGAGAAAGTTTTCTAAAATGACTTCAAGTGTTTTAAAGGTTTAGAGTGAAAAAGGATTGAGTTGTGAAGAGAAAAGGCCAAGGAGGCATTTTACCATGTTCGGCCGCCGAAGGTAAAGTTCGGCCGCCGAAAGTGCCCAATGTTCGGCCCCCAAAGTTCAAGTTCGGCCCCCGAATGTTGCATGGTTTTGCATGCGATTTGGCAACCGAAGTTGAGCTGGTCAGCCAGCTATTGTGCACTCCTCCGTCGGTAAAATGGCCAGGTGTTGCTTCCAAATCACAGACAGAGGATTTGGCCACGTCTCTCATGACTCATCTGCAGGGGTTTATCACCCCATGCACAGGTTTGGTGTCTTTCAAGTGAGTTTGCAAATTTTGGATCCAAAGGAGAGGGTTGGTGGTTTGAAGCTTTTGAAGAGAAGTTGGTCCATAGATCAGCTTTCAGGTTGTTCCTCTTCTGGTTTCAAAAGGTAAGGGAAGGTTTTGAACTTCTTTTCCTGATTTATAAAAACTTTATAAAGAGGTTAAGGGTAAAGTTGCATATATAGGTTGTTAAGTTTAGTTTTTGATGTTTTAATGGTTTATGTGTATGTTTGTTGTTTGTGTTGGGGTTGTTAGGTAGTTATAGACCCCTTTAAGCATATACTGAAGTATATGTGAGTTGAGGGAGGAGTTATGCATGTTTTGAGAGGTAGAAGTGAGTGAAGGAGGGAGGTTGCCGTCGGGGCTGAGTTCTGGATGAACTCAGGTTCGGCAGCCGAAGGAGGATTCGGCCGCCGAACATGCCAGACTTTCGTCTCTGGAGGAGACATTCGGCCGCCGAAGGTGCTGCCGAAGGTGCCCTGTCCAGTTTTCCTTTGTTTGTTTTGCATGCATGTTTTGAGGTGTTCTAGAGGGGTTTTAGGGAGTTGTTTTATCAGTTAACTAGCGTATGTGTGGTGCCTCATTTGCGTCCTCCATTGTAGGATTGGACCCGAGGAACTGAAGAATTTAGCAGTAGGAGCTGCGTCAGAGTTAGAGGTAGCCCGGAGTTAGCCAAGCCGAGGCTACAGGTGAGTGGAACTAAACTTAATTCTTTTACTTGCACAATGGAATGTTTTAGCATATCTCATGCATCATGATTATGCAATAGGGTGATTGCATTAGTATCCACGAATATGTTGCATTGCATAGTTCTTTGGTGATGTGAGTGAATGCTGAATGATCCAATAGTCTCAGACAGGAAGTCCAGGAGCCTTTGACTACGCCCTGGCAGGTATAGAGAAGTCCAGGAGCCTTTGACTACGCCCTGGCAGGTATATAGAAAAGTCCAGGAGCCTTTGACTACGCCCTGGCAATGGTAAGTACAGACGTGTTATAGACACATATACATATATGACAGGAAGACCAGGAGCTCGATTCTATGCCCTGGCACAGAGTTACTGGGACTATGTGGTGACAAGTTTACTCTTGATGTGGATTGTCTGTGATATGGTGCATTCCATGAAATCATATTTTCCTGAGATATTTTATTGTTCCTTCTCACTGGGCTCTAGAGCTCATCCCACTCCCTTAATCCCAGTTTTGCAGGTCCTGAGATAGCTATGGGAAGTCAAAGTCAGCAAGAGTACAGAGGAACGTTCTGCATGATTGTATGTTGTAATAGTATAGTGGACATGATGTAATTACAGGTTTAGTTGTAATGTAATGTATAGATATGTACTGTCATATGCTGGATAGACTTGTGCTTTCCCTAGTGTCATTACTATAGTGTGATGTATGATTAGTCCCTTGTACAGGAATCCTGTTTTACGTTTCTTGATGAGAAATGTGTGAGTTAGGCTTAATGTATGGCTTCGATGAGATACCAGTGGGATGTGTTACAGAGTAAAAGGGTTTCAATCCCTTGACCCACAGCAGATAGTAGTCCCTGGTATAGGCCCTGAGGGCCATTTCAGATTGACATATCTGAGGAGCAGTAGTTAAGCCTACAAAGTTTTACAGGATTGCTGAGTGGCTTTGTATCATGTATGGGATTTATCAGGTACACAGAGAGTATAGTTGGCTGACTACGGGTCCCGGCGGCCTTAAGCCGATCTGGATCCTAGTGCCAGTGATGGTTCGGACCGTTACTAAGGGATACCGGTTTCCGGGTCGTTATAGATTGGTATCAGAGCATAGGGCCTCAAGAGTACGATGTGCTGAGCAAAGATGCTCAAGGACTAGAGATATTCCACATCGGAAAGAGGTGTTGTCTTGTATAGGAGGGAAGCACAATAGGTAAAATCATGTCCACTAGGATAGGATGTGAGTCCTGTCTTGCATGATGATGTGAAATGCCATGATGAGCTGCATGTGCCTTATTGATATGTTTGATATGTGCTGAGGATTCATGTGTTCTCACATGGATCATTTGATGATATTTTTGTATGTGATGTTGTGCTTTTCAGATGAGAGGAACTCGTCGATCTGCTAGATTGACTGGAGCTCCGCCGGAGAATGAGGACATGAATGTCCATCTCCCCGTTCTGCAAAGGGAAACATCAGATAGCTTAAGCAGAGAAGGTACATCAAGGGACCCTAGAAGGTCTGTTGATGAGAGTAGAAGGGGAGTTGTTCAGAGTGGTATGTCAGGGTATATGAGAGAAGGAGAGGAGGATGAGCAGAGTAGAGATGATAGCTTTGGCAGGAGTAGGTTAGGAGGAGATAGGGGTGAGTCCCAAGGAGGTACTCAAGCCTCGAGATATGTTCCACCTCAGTATCCACCCTACCCGTGGGGGGCAGAGTACCTGATAGGGGGGTACATCGTAGTGTCCTAGGTATAACCCATATCCCACCTTTATGCCCTATCCTTCCTTTTACTCGTCATAGTCACAGTATCCCATGTTCCCACCCTTCTGTGGTTACCCAGGTTCAGTAAACCCTAACCCAGGGCAAGTTGCACCTCCTCCACCACCAGTAGAACCAGGAGCCCCAGTTGTCCAAATACTTAAGCCTAGTTCACCTGGAGGAAGGATGGTGCAGATAACAGACTCTTTGAGGTTGGATGTTCCCACATTTGAGACTGGTGATGACCCTGTTGAGTATTTTAGAATGGTCAAGATGCTAGCTGATGAGTTGGGAGTCAGTGAGAGTAGAGCCATGCAGATGGCAGGGGTCACATGGAAATGTGAGAAGGCAAGGGAATGGTTCACCCAGTATGTGAACTCGAGGGTAGAAAGCTTATCCTGGGAGCAGTTTGCTACAGAGTTTGCAGGATGGGCTTGTCCAGATAGCTCAAGGGAGCATAAAGAGAGTGACTTTGCGCAGCTAGAGCAGACAGAAAACATGCGTGTAGCAACTTACCCAGAGAACAATGATCGTTTCCCTTTGGGTGAGGCTGCGGCAAAGAATAAAAAGAAAGTGAGAGGCCTGAAAGGGTCAAAGAAAAGAGAGTTTTGGAATAGGGTAAAGTTTAGCATGGGTTTTTGTGAGGATTCGAGTTCTGGTTGGAATAGGTCTAGATGTGCGAAGTGCGGTAGAAAGCACAAAGGAGTCTGTCGGGCTAGGACAACAGTATGTTTCAGGTGTGGACAGGAGGGGCACATGGCACGAGAGTGTCCCACTATGACTTTGTCAGCCCAGTTTCCGCAGACAAATATAATTCCACCAGAAGCTCCAACCTTAGTACAGGGCAGAGATAGAGAAAGAGGGATAGTCCCTTCTTCAGGAGGTTCCTTAAGTGGAAGTCAGTTAGTTAAGCTCACTTTTGAGTGTTCGAATGTGTCTGGTTCTCTGGATACTAGTAGAATATCGGTTGAGGTGAAAATAGTAAAGTGTAATAAAGGTAGATGGACGGAGAGAAAGAGTTAGAGACGAGTGAGTCGCTAAAGGTTAGTGAGCCAGGAGAGAGCTCGAGAGTTATAGCCATGGATTTTATAACTCCAGGTAGGGAGAGAGTGATCTCTCATCTCTGAGTGTAAACCTCAAATAAAGAAATAAGGCAGAGAATAGTGTACAAATGTGAAGAGTAAGAAAAAGACTCAAAGTAAGCAAAGAGAAGAGTAAATGAGGTAGAATAGAGCAGAGAAGGAAGAGAATAGAATACATATAAAGTTAGTATAAAGTCAGACAGAGATTTCAGTGGAGTCTAGAATTAGATGGCAATTGAGCTCTAGTTCAGATAGTTCTGGATATGGGAGGTGTAGAGTGTACACAAGAGGAGTTTGTTGGCATGGGACTACGGCATGTATAGATGCGAGCAGGAAGGACTCATCTTGTGTGTGAGTGTCCTACTGCGGCCCTGATTGGCACAGTCCCAGCAGATGACTTCTAGTAGTGTAACTCAGCCTATAGCTCTAGCCATGTTTCAGGACAGTGGTTGAGGCAGGAGGAGAGAGTTCTCCTTTTCTTGGGTCGGTTCCCGAGGGAAGATTCGT
Source organism: Manihot esculenta (assembly GCF_001659605.2). Classification (NCBI taxonomy): domain Eukaryota; kingdom Viridiplantae; phylum Streptophyta; class Magnoliopsida; order Malpighiales; family Euphorbiaceae; genus Manihot; species Manihot esculenta. The sequence goes on from NC_035171.2 coordinate 14,801,975, forward strand.
CAGCTGTAGCTTGGATCTTCATCCTGACTCAGTAGGAGGCTAACACATCGAACACGGTGACGTCAGATACGTTCACTTGAGGATGTTCAGATGTGTAGGTTATAGTGGACCCTGATGTTTCTTTCCCTGTTGTTTTGAGAGCTGTAGATAGAGGGGGGTTTGATAACTTCTGGGCTTAGCGTGATCTCTTTGGGTTGGTAGACCCGAGTGTGATCCATCTGAGGCAGAGTCAGTGAGTCAGTATAGTTTAGAGTTTATTGAGAGTAGTAGATGCCTTCCAGCTGACCTTATGGTTCTAGAGTTGACCGGTGATGACAATCTAGGGCGGATTGGCTAGCTACTCGAGGTACTACCTGAGTCTGCACAGACAAGGTAGGAGAGTGTAGAGTTCAGAGGCTCGGATGGATCAGAGTTAGTCCGTAGCGGGGACAGTACAGGATTCCCAGAAGTTTGATATCAGCCCTACAGGCTCGTGAATTGTTTAGGCAGGGTAGTCAGGGGTTTCTTGCTCTTGGTCGAGAGCATAATAGCCAGGTCAGGGAACCAGCCTCAGTACTCATAGATAGAAAAGAGAAAGAGTGTTCTATGTTATCCCAGACAAGCTAGCATGCTTACCATTGGTAAAACAATATAGAGTGTGGAAGTCAAGTGAAGATGGAGACTAGACTCATCTTCACCTCTTCCTTTGAAATGGTACCTATAGAGTGTAAAAGTGGAAAAGGTAGCAAAACGGTTGCATAAGTGAGAAAGATAGTAGAGCAGCTGTGAACTTGGTAGCGAAGGCTTCTATCCGACTTAGTACTACCCCCTGGAATGTTCCAGTGTCGGTGTAAGAAACGAAGGATGAAACCTTGAGAATTTGTCACAACTGTGACCAGTTGCACAAAATCACTACCAAGGCCAGGTGTTCCCATGCAGAATGGATGATCTATCGGACTAGCTAATTCCGTATGATCTGAGAATTGGGAACTATATGTCGACAGGTAGAGAAAAGTCAGTTTAGCAGTTGCGTAGAGATGAGATCTGTAGTATAGTGACGAGGCTAAACCAGAGGTAAGGAGTAAAACTGCTCAGCGACTCTGCGTATACAAGACAGTATTGACTGGGTAAGGCAGACGAGATGTTAGCTGCCCTCAGTCAGAAGTCGCTTATCAGTTTATCCTACAGAAATAGATACCTAGAGAGCTAAAGAGCTAGAGATAGTCTAGTGTAGTTAAAAAGGGATTAAAAGAGAAGAAGCCAGTATAGTAAAGAAGAAGAAAGGCGGGCAAGAGTCAGAGTGGCGCAGCAAAAGCGTAGACTACAAAAAAAAAAAAAAAAACAACAACAGAGAAGCATGCCCATTATTTACTAAGTGTTGTAGCATGTAAGAGAACACGGCATAGAGGCCAAGTTCTGTAATCTGAGTTCCATGTCGGGGCATACTTGAGAGAGTTAGGCAAGGCTTTCCGTAGAGTTCTTGCTCCTCTGCCCGGGTTGAGTAAAGAGATAGTATAACTAGAATAGTGTGAATAAAGCTAAGAAGAGCCAAAGAGAAAGAACAGTTAGCAATCAGTGTATAGTGTGGACACAGCTTGAGCAGTTAAGTATAGATAACCCGGAAGTTTTTACTCCAGTAATATCTGTGTCTCTTCACTGAGAAAAGTGTTAGGCTTTCCTTACGTGCTTATGTGCATATGTGTTTGTTGTGTGAACATTCGAGGACGAATGGTCTTAAAGGCGGGAAGAATGTAATACCCGGCTAGATTCAGACATCGGAATTTCTACCGTCCGATGGAATTCGAGGATGTCAGAGGTCTCTGGAAGGGTAAGAGAAAGTTTTCTAAAATGATTTCAAGTGTTTTAAAGGTTTAGAGTGAAAAAGGATTGAGTTGTGAAGAGAAAAGGCCAAGGAGGCATTTTGCCATGTTCGGCCGTCGAAGGTAAAGTTCGGCCGCCGAAAGTGCCCAATGTTCGGCCCCCGAAGTTCAAGTTCGGCCCCCGAATGTTGCATGGTTTTGCATGCGATTCGGCAGCCGAAGTTGAGCTGGTCAGCCAGCTATTGTGCACTCCTCCGTCGGTGAAATGGCCAGGTGTTGCTTCCAAATCACAGACAGAGGATTTGGCCACGTCTCTCATGACTCATCTGCAGGGGTTTATCACCCCATGCACAGGTTTGGTGTCTTTCAAGTGAGTTTGCAGATTTTGGATCCAAAGGAGAGGGTTGGTGGTTTGAAGCTTTTGAAGAGAAGTTGGTCCATAGATCAGCTTTCAGGTTGTTCCTCTTCTGGTTTCAGAAGGTAAGGGAAGGTTTTGAACTTCTTTTCCTGATTTATAAAAACTTTATAAAGAGGTTAAGGGTAGAGTTGCATATATAGGTTGTTAAGTTTAGTTTTTGATGTTTTAATGGTTTATGTGTATGTTTGTTGTTTGTGTTGGGGTTGTTAGGTAGTTATATACCCCTTTAAGCATATACTGAAGTATATGTGAGTTGAGGGAGGAGTTATGCATGTTTTGAGAGGTAGAAGTGAGTGAAGGAGGGAGGTTGCCGTCGGGGCTGAGTTCTGGATGAACTCAGGTTCGGCAGCCGAAGGAGGATTCGGCCGCCGAACATGCCAGACTTTCGTCTCTGGAGGAGACATTCGGCCGCCGAAGGTGCTGCCGAAGGTGCCCTGTCCAGTTTTCCTTTGTTTGTTTTGCATGCATGTTTTGAGGTGTTCTAGAGGGGTTTTAGGGAGTTGTTTTATCAGTTAACTAGCGTATGTGTGGTGCCTCATTTGCGTCCTCCATTGTAGGATTGGACCCGAGGAACCGAAGAATTTAGCAGTAGGAGCTGCGTCAGAGTTAGAGGTAGCCCGGAGTTAGCCAAGCCGAGGCTACAGGTGAGTGGAACTAAACTTAATTCTTTTACTTGCACAATGGAATGTTTAGCATATCTCATGCATCATGATTATGCAATAGGGTGATTGCATTAGTATCCACGAATATGTTGCATTGCATAGTTCTTTGGTGATGTGAGTGAATGCTGAATGATCCAATAGTCTCAGACAGGAAGTCCAGGAGCCTTTGACTACGCCCTGGCAGGTATAGAGAAGTCCAGGAGCCTTTGACTACGCCCTGGCAGGTATATAGTAAAGTCCAGGAGCCTTTGACTACGCCCTGGCAATGGTAAGTACAGACGTGTTATAGACACATATACATATATGACAGGAAGAGCAGGTGCTCGATTCTACGCCCTGGCACAGAGTTACTGGGACTATGTGGTGACAAGTTTACTCTTGATGTGGATTGTCTGTGATATGGTGCATTCCATGAAATCATATTTTCTTGAGATATTTTATTGTTCCTTCTCACTGGGCTCTAGAGCTCATCCCACTCCCTTAATCCTAGTTTTGCAGGTCCTGAGATAGCTATGGGAAGTCAAAGTCAGCAAGAGTACAGAGGAACGTTCTGCATGATTGTATGTTGTAATAGTATAGTGGACATGATGTAATTACAGGTTTAGTTGTAATGTAATGTATAGATATGTACTGTCATATGCTGGATAGACTTGTGCTTTCCCTAGTGTCATTACTATAGTGTGATGTATGATTAGTCCCTTGTACAGGAATCCTGTTTTACGCTTCTTGATGAGAAATGTGTGAGTTAGGCTTAATGTATGGCTTCGATGAGATACCAGTGGGATGTGTTACAGAGTAAAAGGGTTTCAATCCCTTGACCCACAGCAGATAGTAGTCCCTGGTATAGGCCCTGAGGGCCATTTCAGATTGACATATTTGAGGAGCAGTAGTTAAGCCTACAGAGTTTTACAGGATTGCTGAGTGGCTTTGTATCATGTATGGGATTTATCAGGTACACAGAGAGTATAGTTGGCTGACTACGGGTCCCGGCGGCCTTAAGCCGATATGGATCCTAGTGCCAGTGATGGTTCGGACCGTTACTAAGGGGTACCGGTTTCCGGGTTGTTACACACCTCACTACCCACCCTTTTCTCAAAACCCCGGGTATTCGATGGGAGGTAGAACGGATTACCCCAGCTTTAATCCTTACCCATCTCACATGCCATACCCATCTTACTACCCACCATACCCACAGTATCCCATGTACCCACCTCCACCTTACTATCCAAATCCAGCAAACCCTATCCCAGGGGATGCTGCTCCTCCTCCTCCACCAGTAGAACCCACAGTTCTAGAAACCCCAGTACCTAAGCCTAGCTCATCTGGTGGGAGCAAGGTCAAGATGACCGACTACATGAAGCTGGGTGCTCCTCAGTATGAAAAAGGGGATGACCCGTTTGTGTATCTTGAGAGGGTCAAGGTGATCACAGATGAGATTGGGGCTGATGACAGTAGAGCCATTCAGATGGCTAGGTTCACGCTTAAGTGCAAGAAGGCACGAGAGTGGTTTAAGAATTATATGAACCCGAGGGTGGACAGCATGTCTTGGGAAGAGTTTGCAAACGAGTTTGCAGGATGGGCTTTCCCCGATAGTTCAAGGGAGCTGAAGATGATAGAGTTTGAACAGTTGAGGCAGACTGATGATATGAGTGTGGATGATTTCACAGACAGATTCTTGGAGCTGTTGCCATTTGCAGGGCAAAATCTTGACTCAGACCAGAAAAAGTCAAGGAGGTATATCATGAAACTCCACTCCAGATATTCCTCCTTGATCCAGTCAGCAGATAGGGAGAGCTTCCATGCCATAGTGGATATGGCCCGGAAGATGGAGGCCAGTGCCATCATTCAGGGGACAGTTAAACAGTCAGTGGCACAGCCCTCTGGTTCTAAGACCCCAGGCTCTTCTTCTCTGAGTGTAGCAACTTCAGGTAGCAAACGATGGAGTAACACCATTAGGAAGCCGAAGAAGAACAAGTTCTGGAACAAGATCAAGTCTAGTCTGGGACTAGGGAGTGGCTCAAGCTCTGGTGCGGATAATGCAGTTTGTGTTAAGTGTGGTAAGCCACACAAGGGAGTTTGCTGGGCTGGGACAACAGCCTGCTTCAGATGCGGGCAAGAGGGACACATGGCTCGGGAGTGTCCTAGGACGGTACCTATGGCTCAGTCCCAGCAGACAGCTTCAGGTAGTGTAGCGCAGCCAGCAACTCCAGCCACGACTCAGGCCAGTGGCAGAGGCAGAGGGAGAGGGGCAGCCTCTTCTTCAGCGGGTTACAGGGGTGAAGGTCCATCAGCTCCAGCACGGATCTTCACGATGACTCAGCAGGAGGCAGATGCATCTAACACCGTGGTGGCAGGTAACTTAGTCATTGGTTGTTCAGATGTGTATGCCTTGATGGACCCTGGTGCATCTCATTCTTTTATTGCTCCGAGAGCCGTAGAGAGGTTGGGTCTGATGATCTCTGGGTTAGAGTGTCCTCTCTGGGTCAGTGGACCCAAGTGTGATCCATCAGTGGCAGAGTCAGTCTGCCAGTGCAGTCCAGTCTTTGTTGAGGGAAGATGCGATCTTGTGGTTCTAGATTTGACAGATTTTGACGTCATTCTAGGGATGAACTGGTTATCTACCCATGGTGCTACCTTGGACTGCAGGGACAAGGTAGTCAGGTTCAGAGGTCAGGATGGGTCAGAGGTTGTCTTCCGGGGAGACAGGAGGGGTACACCTAGTGGTCTGATATCAGCTCTTCAGACTCGTAGGTTGCTTAGGAAGGGATGTCAGGGGTATTTGGCTCATGTAAGAGAGCTTAGCAGTCAGGTTAGAGAGCTCGCCTCGGTGCCGGTGGTCAGAGAGTTTTTGGATGTGTTCCCAGATGAGCTGCCAGGTTTACCACCTGCTAGGGAGATAGAGTTTGAGATAGAATTGATGCCTGGAACCCGACCGATCTCTATCCCTCCCTACAGGATGGCTCCAGCTGAGTTGAAGGAATTGAAAGAGCAGTTGCAAGAGCTGGTAGATAAGGGTTTCATCCAACCGAGTACCTCACCTTGGGGTGCTCCAGTGCTGTTTGTGAGAAAGAAGGATGGATCCCTTAGACTTTGTATCGACTACAGGCAGTTGAACAAAGTCACTACCAAGAACAAGTACCCTTTGCCAAGGATCGATGATCTATTCGACCAGCTAGCCGGAGCGGGTTGTTTCTCCAAAATAGATCTGAGGTCCGGGTACCATCAGCTGAGGATCAGAGATGTGGATGTGCCAAAGACGGCTTTCAGGACTAGATATGGGCATTTTGAGTTCCTTGTAATGCCGTTCGGGTTAACCAACGCCCCCGCAGCATTCATGGATCTCATGAACAGAGTGTTTAGCCAGTACCTGGATCACTTCGTTATTGTCTTCATAGATGATATCTTGGTGTATTCCAGGAATGCAGAGGAGCATGCCCATCATCTGAGGTTGGTTCTACAGACCTTGAGGGAGCATGGCTTGTATGCCAAGTTCTCCAAGTGTGAGTTCTGGCTAAGGAGCATTTCATTCTTGGGGCATGTAGTGTCAGAAAATGGAATAGAGGTGGACCCCAAGAAGACAAAAACTGTGGCTAACTGGCCTAGACCCACTTCAGTGACAGAAATTAGGAGTTTCTTGGGTTTGCGGGTTACTATAGGAGGTTCGTTCAGGACTTCTCAAAGATTGCAGCTCCTCTGACCAGGTTAACCAGGAAGAATCAGAAGTTTGTGTGGACCGACCAGTGCGAAGAGAGTTTTGAAGAGCTTAAGAAGAGATTAACGTCAGCACCAGTGTTAGCTTTGCCAGCTAGCAGTGAGGACTTCACAGTGTTCTGTGATGCATCCCGAGTGGGTTTGGGTTGTGTGCTAATGCAAAATGAAAGGGTGATTGCTTATACTTCTAGGCAGCTGAAGAAGCATGAGTTGAATTACCCCACACATGACCTGGAGATGGCAGCAGTAATCTTTGCACTCAAGATGTGGAGGCATTACCTCTATGGGGTTAAATGTGAGATCTTTACAGATCATAAGAGCCTGCAGTACATCCTGAGTCAAAGAGATTTGAACTTGAGACAGAGAAGATGGGTGGAGCTGCTGAGTGACTATGATTGCAAGATTCAATACCATCCGGGTAAGGCGAATGTTGTGGTAGACGCCTTAAGCCAGAAATCACTCGGCAGTTTGTCCCACATATCGGCAGAGAGGAGACCAGTGGTGAAGGAGTTTTACAAGCTCGTTGATGAAGGTCTTCAGTTGGAGTTGTCTGGTACAGGTGCTTTAGTTGCCCAGATGAGAGTGGCACCCGTGTTTCTGGAGCAGGTGGCTCAGAAACAGCATGAGGACCCAAAGTTAGTGAAGATTGCCAGGACTGTTCAGTCAGGCAAGGATAGTGAGTTCAGATTCGACAACAAGGGGATCCTCCGCTATGGAAGCCGATTGTGTGTACCAGATGACATAGGGCTAAAAGGAGACATTATGAGAGAGGCTCATAATGCAAGATACAGCGTTCACCCCGGAACCATCAAGATGTATCAAGATCTGAAGAAGGTTTATTGGTGGCCAGCTATGAAGAGAGAAGTGGCACAGTTTGTGTCAGCCTGCGAAGTGTGTCAGAGGGTGAAGCTGGAACATCAGAAGCCGGCTGGAATGCTTAACCCGCTACCTATTCCAGAGTGGAAATGGGAGAATATAGCTATGGACTTCATAGTGGGGTTATCGGCGGCGTCCAACAGATTGGACTCCATATGGGTAATTGTGGATAGACTCACCAAATCTGCTCACTTCATCCCTATCAGGAGTGGCTATTCTGTGGACAAGTTGGCGCAGGTGTATGTCGATGAGATCGTCAGACTGCATGGGGTTCCTGTTTCGATAGTGTCCGATAGAGGGCCCCAGTTCACCTCCAGATTTTGGCGGAGTCTGCAGAATGCCATGGGTACCAGGTTGGATTTTAGCATTGCTTTCCATCCACAGACGGACAGACAATCAGAAAGGACCATCCAGACGATAGAGGATATGCTTAGAATGTGTGTGCTGGATTTTGGCAGGTCTTGGAGGCAGCATCTACCCTTGGTGGAGTTTGCCTAAAACAACAGCCATCATGCTCGGTATGGCTCTATATGAGGCTTTGTATGGGAGGAAGTGCAGATCACCTGTTTGCTGGGAAGAGGTTGGAGAAAAGGCCTTGGCAGGGCCTGAGCTAGTAGAGATCACCAGCAGGGTGGTACCCATAATCAGAGAAAGGATCAAGACTGCTGCAAGCAGACAGAAGAGTTATGCAGACATCCGCAGGAGGCAAGTAGAGTTTCAGGAGGGGGATTTGGTATTGCTCAAGGTGTCTCTTATGAAAGGAGTGGTTCGTTTTAGGAAGAAAGGTAAACTAGCCCCACGATACATCGGACCCTTTGAAATCTTGCAAAAGATTGGAAATGTGTCGTACAAGCTGGATTTGCCTGCTTCAATGGAGAGAATCCATCCGGTTTTCCATGTTTCTATGTTGAGGAAATTTGCGTCAGATCCGGGCAAGGTTCTTAGTGAGCCTGATGTGGAGATCCAAGAGGATCTCACCTATGTTGAACAACCAGTACGGATCATAGAAACCCAGATCAGAAAGCTAAGGAACAAGGAAATCCCGATGGTGAAAGTCCTTTGGAACCACCACAATTTGGAAGAATGCACCTGGGAGACACGGGAGTCCATGCTCCAGCAATACCCTTATCTTTTCTAAGGTTAGTTCCTTGTAAGTTCATGTGTTTTATATGTATGTTATGTTGTGTGCCTTGCATGTTCTAGTTGAGGAACATTCGGGGATGAATGTTCTTAAGGGGGGGAGAATGTAATACCCGGCTAGACTCCAGTATCAGAATTCCTACCGTCCGGTGGAATCTCGGGTGTCGGAGACCTCTAGAAGGGTAAAAGCATGTTTTCATGAAATGTTTTAATGAGTTTTATGGTTTTAATCAAGTAAGAAATGAGTTTTTGCATGAATATAATCTTGGAGGAAGGCCCAGGTTCGGCCGCCGAACATGCATGCTCTTCGGGTGTGCCTTAGGCCCCCGAAAACATAAGTGAGGGAAGTCCAGGTTCGGCCGCCGAACCTCATGTTCGGCCGCCGAACTTGCATGCGTTGCGGAGGCACGTTCGGCTCTCGAATGTGGCCTGGCCAGCCACCTATAAAGGGGTCCCTTAGCCGAAAACGGGCGAGTTTTTCTCCCTATTTTCGGCCAAGGTGAGCTCTCCGCCGTCCCTCGCCAATCTTGAGTTTCTTCCTTCCATTCTTCATGATTTTTATGAGTTTTCACCTTCGTTTTGAAGATTTTCGAGTATAAAGTAAGTTTTGGAGCTTTGAGGTTCAAGAAGCTCAATCTCTCCCATCTCCGAGCTAGGGTCGTTCTCCTCTCGATCTTCAAGAGGTAAGGTGATACGAGTAAGGAAATAATACAATGCTTCAAAGATTTAAAATGAAAAACTCCAAATCATGACAAATCAAGTTACCATCGCTTAATTCAAGGCTTACGAGATGAGAACTATATTTGGGAAGCATGGGAGAATAAGGAAACAAGTCAGACTCTCTTCAATACATGTGGACGCACAACACAATTTCAGATCGCGTAATGCATGTATGACCAAATTGCATTTAGGCCAGTTTTATTATTTTGGTATTTTAGTATTTTGTGGGATTTGTTTTAAATTAATTTGGTATAGATTAGAAGCCAAATTCGTGCAGCCCATTTAGGAAGGAGATTTCTCCAAGATAATTTAGGAAAATGATCTTTAATGTAATCCAGATTTAACTATTTGAGTAGATACCCTTCCTATATTGTAATTACACCTTCGTACAATAGAATTAGGGTTTGAAGGCTATAAAAACACCTTTAAGGTGGCAGCCACAAGAGACAGCGAATAAAGATGATTTTATGAACAATATTTGGTTCTTCTCCATTATTTGGCAACTTATCAAGGTTTAACCTTGTGGCGTTCTAATATGGATCTCCTCCATGCTTAGTTAACTTATCAAGAATTTCTTGTGGCGTTCTCGAAGCTGGAATCGCTTGATTATCTATGTTTCTAATTACATTGGTTGGTTAGGGGTGTGGTAGAGCAATCTTCGCTTGATTATCTATGTTTCTAATCACATTGGTTGGTTAGGGGTGTAGTAGAGCAACCTTCTGCAACCTTCTGGAAGATATCTTTGTCTTGTTCTTTGTCTTGTTCTTTGTCAAGTTGTGTGACGGGGTTTTTGACCACATGTTGGTCCTGGGTTCCGCATCATAAGGGCCGATCTTGAGCTTATGGCATGTTTTAAGTAAGTTTTAAGTAGATCTATGGGGTAGAATGCATGTTTAGCTTATGGTTAGGTTTATGGGTTCATGTTATGTTTTTGGACAATGTGGATGTTTGATGTGTTGTAGATGGGGTTTAAGATAGTTTTAAGCCCCTAGGAACTTGTATGCTTGAGTATGTATGTTGTAGATTAGGAAAATACATGTTTGGATGGTTTTGGGAGGCAAATGTGCATGATGAACCAAGTTTCTGCCCTTTGGCAGAAAGCAGGTTCGGCAGCCGAAGGACTTTCGGCCGCCGAACCTGCCTGGGAGGCCAGCCTTTCGGCTGTCGAAGCCTGCCCCCGAAAGAGGACTTTCGTCTCTGGAGGGCAGTTTCGGCAGCCGAAAGTGCCGCCGAACATGCATGAGTTGTCTCTGTCTGGGAGTTTCGGCCGCCGAAGGTGCCGCCGAACCTGCCTGACTTTCGGCTCTGGAGGGACTTTCGGTCGCCGAACCTGCCTCCGAAAGTGCCCTGTTCAGCCTTCCTTTGCATGTTTTGCATGATTGTTTTGAGGTGTTTTAGGGGGTTTTTGGGGGATGTTTTTAGAGTTATGTTCTAGTTGTTTGGTCCCTCATTTGTGTCCACCTGTGTAGGTTCGGACCCGAGGAACCGAGGACCCCAGCAGTGAGTCAGCTACTCAGTCATTGTCAGAGCTAGTTGAGGTGAGTAGAATAAACACTTATGTTTTAAAGCAAAATCAATATAGATTTGAGCATGTTCATGCATCACGAATGCTATGTGATATTCTAGGTTGCTTGCATTAGAATTCACGAATATGTTGCATTGCATAATGTGATGATGATGTGGATGGTTATTGGATGATCCTTAGTCCTCGATATGATGCGATGTGATATGATACGGTGTGGTATGGAAGTCCAGGTTGTACCCATTCTACGTCCCTAGCACTATGTAAGAGAAAGTCCGGGTTGTACCCATTCTACATCCCTGGCACATTGGAATGTTATGTAATGTTATGTTATGTTAAGAGAAAGACCGGTTGACCCATTCTACGTCCCGGCACTTTGGAATGTAGAGGACTCTTGGTGACAATACCCATCCATGATGTGAATTGTCTGTGATGTATTGCATTCCATTATAGCATATGATTTAAATATTTTATTATTCTGCTCACTGGGCTCTAGTAGCTTACCCCTTTTTCCTAATCCCCCAGGGTTGCAGGTACAGGCTAGACAGAGAAGTCAAGGTGAATGAAGTCTTGAGTTGTAATAGCTAGAATGTGGACATGACAAACTGTAAAATGATGTAAAGTTATGAATAGCTATGTGATGTAAATATTGAGTATGAGATTGAGGTTTAGAAGTTGTGCTTGACCGAGTTGCATGATAATCCCTCTTGTAAGCATGATCTATGTTTAAAAATGTTTTTGTTCCTCCAAGCTTGTGTATGATGAATGCCCCATTGGAGCATTTGATGAGAGCTCCAGTGTGGGGTTTATGTTTATGTTTATGTATACGTTTATGTGCATGCACAGGTTGAGCTTGGTAAAAGAAAAGAAAAGTCCAAATTTTTATGTACTTTCTTGATCATGTATGGGATTATACAGGTTTACAGGTTGTATGTCAGGCTTGCTACGGGTCCCGGCGGCCTTAAGCTGACCTGGATCCTAACACCGGTAACGGTCCAATTTTCGGGTCGTTTCACCTTGTTTCTCAGCTTTCTGATTTGCGTGTCTATGATCCGCACCGGCTGCTCAACATAGGTGAGATCTCCTAGGATCTCCACATCAGGTTCATTAAGAACCTTACCCGGATCTGACATGAACTTTCGTAGTATGGAAACATGGAAAACCGAATGGATCCTCGCCATTGAAGCAGATAAATCTAACTTGTAAGATATATTCCCGATCTTTTGCAAAATTTTGAAGGGTCCAATGTACCTTGGAGCTAGTTTACCTTTCTTCCCAAAACGAATCACCCCCTTTGTAATACCCGGCTAGACTCCGGTATCGGAATTCCTACCGTCCGGTGGAATCTCGAATGTTGGAAACCTCTAGAAGGGTAAAACAATGTTTTCATAAAATGTTTTAATGTATTTTATGGTTTTAAGCAAGAAAGAAAATTGAGTTTTAAATGAAAAAGACCAAGGAGGCATTTCCAGGTTCAGCCGCCGAACCTCAAGTTCGGCCGCCAAACATTGGATAGTTTAGGGGGGCAAGTTAGGCTTCCAAAAGTTTCAAAGGTTTGGCCGCCGAACCTCATGTTCGGCCGCCGAACTTGCATGAATTTTGGAGGCACTTTAGGCTGCCGAAAGGTGATCTGGCAACCCCTATAAAAGGGCTCCATGGCCGAAACGGGCGAGTTTTCTCCCCATTTTCGGCCACGGTGAGTTCCTGCTCTCCCATGGTTGATCTTTGATATTTTTCCTCCGATCTTTCATGTTTTAACAAGCTTTATGTTGATTTGAAGATATTTGAACAAAAAAGAGCAAGTTTTGAAGCTTGGAGACCAAGAGTTGAGATCTCCCCATCTCCGAGCTAGGATCGTCTCTCCTCTCGTTCTTCAAGAGGTAAGAGTAGATCCATAGTTCATTTCATGTTTTAAGCAAGTTTTATGAAGTTTCTTGAGGTAGAAATGCATGTGTAGGTTTATGTTGAATTTTTGGGTTTATGTTATGTTTTTGAGTAAAGTATGTTGGTTGTGCATGTTTGATGTGTTGTAGTTGGGGTTTAGGATAGTTTGAGACCCCTATGTGCTTGTTGGCTTGAGTTTGCTTGTTGTAGAATAGGTAAATGCATGTTGAATGAGTTGGGGGACTTTTGTGCTTGTTGGAGCTGAGTTTCTGCCCTTTGGGAAGAACTCAGGTTCGGCAGCCGAAGGCTCTTTCGGCCGCTGAACCTGCCTGTGGTTGCATGTATCGGCTGCCGAACCCTGCCCCCGAAAGTGGACTTTCGGCTCTGGAGGGGAGTTTCGGCCGCCGAAGGTGCCGCCGAACATGCATGAGTTTCGTCTCTGGAGGGAACCTTCGGCCGCCGAAAGTGCCGCCGAAGGTGCATGACTTTCGACTCTGGAGGGACTTTCGGCCGCCGAACCTGCCGCCGAAAGTGCCCTGTTCAGCCTTCCTTTGCATGATTTATGTGATTGTTTTAAGGTGTTTTAGGGGGTTTTTGGGGAGTATTTTAGAGTCATGTTTATGGATGTTTAGTCGCTCATTTGAGTCCACCTGTGTAGGTTTGGAACCGAGGAACCGAGGCCCTCAGCAGTGAGATAGCTGCTTCAGAGTCATTAGAGCTTCAGCCAGAGGTGAGGGGAATAACTCTTTATGTTTTAAAGTAAATAATGAATATTTCGGCATGATTCACGCATCATGGATACCATGTGATATGTTAGGATGTTTGCATTAGTATTCACGAATATGTTACATTGCATATTATGTTGTTGATGTGGATGAATGTTGAGTGATCCATTAGCCCTCGTATGTTATGTCATGATATGATGATGATACGGTATGGAAGTCTAGGAGGACCCATTCTACGTCCCTGGCACTATGTAAGAGAAAGTCCAGGAAGACCCATTCTACGTCTCTGGCATCTTGGAATGTTATGTTATGTTATGTAAGAGAAAGACCAGGACCCATTCTACGTTCTGGCACTAATGGAAATGTAGAGGGCTATTGGTGATAAATTCATCCTTGATGTGATTTGTTGTGATGTGATGCATTTCATGAAAGCATGAACTTTTAATATAATGTTTATTTATTCTGCACACTGAGCTTTATAGCTCACCCCTCTCCCTTAACCCCCAGGTTTGCAGGTACAGGGTAGACTAGGAGGTCAGCAGGAGTACAGTTATGTTATTGTAATAGCTAGATGTGGACATGAATATGATGAAATGTAAAAGTATAGTATAGAAGTGTAATGTAATGTTGCTTATGGAAGTTTAGAGTTGTGCTTGAACATAGTATGTTGTTAATCCCTTTCTAGTACATGATCTTAATTGTTAAATGATGATTATTGTAAACCAAGCTTAATTTATGTTATGTCACCCCATTGGAGTATTTGATGAGGACTCCAGTGAGGGGTTTTATGTTATGATTTGTACATGCACAGGTTAAGTTTGGTGAATGAATGAAAGAATGAATGAAAGAATGATAGAATGAATGAAAGAAGAATGAATGAGTGAATAAATGACCAATGAGAAAGTTTTAAATTTTTATGTAATTGTTGATCATGTATGGGATTAAACAGGCTTACAGGATGAATGTTTGGCTTGCTACGGGTCCCGGCGGCCTTAAGCCGATCTGGATCCTAGCGCCGGTAGCGGTCCGATTTGCGGGTCGTTACACCCTTCATAGGAGACACCTTAAGCAACACCATATCTCCCTCCTAGAAAACTACATGCTTTCTGCGGATGTCTGTATAACTCTTTTGTCTGCTCACCGCTGTTCCGATTTTCTCTCTAATGATAGGCACTACCTTGCTAGTGATCTCTACTAATTCTGGCCCTGCTAAAGCCCTTTCTCCTACTTCTTTCCAGTAGACAGGTGACCTGCACTTCCTCCTATATAGAGTTTCATAAGGAGCCATCCCTATGCTAGCATGGTAACTGTTATTGTAGGCAAACTCTACCAAGGGTAGATGTTGCCTCCAAGAATCGCCAAAGTCTAGCACACACATCTTTAACATATCTTCTATCGTTTGGATGGTCCTCTCTAACTGTCCGTCAGTCTGTGGATGGAAGGCAGTGCTAAAGTCCACCCTCGTACCTATAGCATTTTGCAGACTCCGCCAAAACCTAGAGGGAAACTGAGGTGTCCTATCTAACACTATCGAAACTGGAGCCTCATGCAGCCTGACAATCTCTTCCACATATACCTGCGCCAATTTATCCACAGAGTAACCACTCCTGACAGGAATAAAGTGAGCAGATTTGGTCAATCTGTCTTCTATTACCCATATAGAGTCTAGTCTATTGGACGTTGTTGGTAATCCCACCACAAAATCCATCGCCACGTTTTTCCATTTCCATTTTGGAATCGGTAGTGGGTTGAGCTTCCCAGCTGGCTTCTGATGTTCTAGTTTCACCATTTGACATACCTCACAAGCTGTAACGACCCGGAAACCGGACCGCTACCAGCGCTAGGATCCAGGTCGGCCTAAGGCCGCCGAGACCCGTAGCAAGCCTAACATACATCCTGTGTACTTGTTAAATCCCATTAATGATCAAACATATACATAAAAATTTAAATTTTTTTCTTTCATTTACCAAGCTTAACCTGTGCATGCACAACTCATAATCGTAAATAACAAACCCAACACTGGAGCCCTCATCAGATGCTCCAATGGGGTAACATATCATATATTACGCTTGGTTTACATAAACATCATTAAAAATATTTCATTAAGAAGATCATGTACCAAAAAGGGATTAACAACATACTAGGGTCAAGCACCACTCTAAACCTTAATAAACATCATTACATTACATTACTGTACTATACTTCTCATTACATTATTTTCATGTCCACATCTAGCTATTACATAAAACATGACTTTAAACAACTCCCCAAAAACCCCCTAAAACACCTTAAAACAATCATGGAAAACATGCAAAGGAAGGTGAACAGGGCACTTTCAGTGGCCGAAAGTCCCTCCAGAGCAGAAACTCAGCCACTTTCGGCGGCACCTTCGACGGCTGAAAGTGGTTCCAGAGCTGAAACTCATGCATGTTCGGCGGCATCTTCGGCGGCTGAAAGTCCCTTCCAGAGCCGAAAGTTCACTTTCGGGGGCAGGGTTCGGCAGCCGAAAGCTTGCCTCCACAGGCAGGTTCGGCGGCCGAAAGTCCGTTCGGCTGCCGAACCTGAGTTCTTCCAAAGTGGCAGAACTCAGCCTCCACATGCACATTTGCCTCCCAAACCATTCCAACATGCATTTAGCTATTCTACAACATGCATACACACATACATAAGCTCATAGGGGTCTCAAAACTAGCCTAAACCCCAACCAAAACACATCAAACATACATATACAACATACATTAACCATAAAAGCACATAAGTCTTAACACTAAACAAGTAACCTAATCATGCATTTCTTGTAACGACCCGAAAATCGGACCGCTACCGGCACTAGGATCCGGGTCGACTTAAGGCCGCCGGGACCCGTAGCAAGCCTGTCATACAACCTGTAAATCTGTATAATCCCATACATGATCAACGACATACATAAAAATTTAAACTTTTCTTTTTAAAACATCCAACTCAACCTGAACATACATGTACATAGTCCTGATCATAATCATGATCCCTCTGTGGGATCTCATCAATGCCCCAACGGGCGCTACAACATGAGATGAGTTGGCTTAAACATAAACATTATAAAACATTTCTATAGATCATGTATCAAGAGGGATTACAATACTCATAGGGTCAAGCACATCTATAACCTCAAAATATATATCTCATTACATAACATACTGAAATCTCTTACATTACATCACAATACAATTGTCATGTCCACACTCTAACTATTACATAAACATACTTCAAAACTCTGGCTAACCTTCTGGTCTACCCTGTACCTGCACATCTGGGGTTAGGGGAGAGGGGTGAGCTACAAAGCCCAGTGAGCAGAATAGTGGAAATCATATATTAAAATTTCATGCCATTATGTAATGCAACACATCACAACTAATCACATCTCGGATGGTATTGTCACCAATAGTCCTCTACATAGTCCAACTGTGCCGGGACGTAGAATGGGTACAACCGGTCTTTCCCTTAACATAACATATCATACAGTCCAACTGTGCCAGGGACGTAGAATGGGTACAACCTGGACTTTCTCTTACATCGTGCCAGGGACGTAGAATGGGTACAACCTGGACTTCCATACCGTATCATGCCGTAGCATCATCATGCCATATGAGGACTAAAGGATCATCCAATAACCAATCCACATCAACATCATAAATGCAATGCAACATATTCGTGAATACTGATGCAAACAACCTACTATAACTCATGGCATTAATGATGCATGGTTCATGCTCAAAATTCATATTTCGTTTAATTTAAAACTTAAGGTTTATTCCACTCACCTCTGGCTAGCTCTGACAAACTCTGTAGCAGCTGGCTCACTGCTGGGGTCCTCGGTTCCTCGGGTCCGAACCTACACAGGCGGACTCCAATGAGGGACCAAACATACATAAACATAACTCTAATATACTCCCCAAAAACCCCCTAAAATATCATGAAACAATCATAGAAAAACATGCAAGAAATGGCTGAACAGGGCACTTTCGGCGGCAGGTTCGGCGGCCGAAAGTCCCTCCAGAGCCGAAAGTCAGGCAGGTTCGGCGGCACCTTCGGCGGCCGAAACTCCCAGACAGAGGCGAAACTCATGCATGTTCGGCGGCACCTTCGGCGGCCGAAAGTGCCAGACAGAGACGAAAGTCTCTTTTCGGGGGCAACTTCGGCAGCCGAAAGGCCTGCCTCACCAGCCATGTTCGGCGGCCGAAAGTGCCTTCGGCTGCCGAACCTGGTTTCTGCCAAAGGGCAGAAACTTGGCTCCTTTGTGCATTTTTGCCTCCAAACTCACCAATCATGCATAAACTAGTTCTAAAACATGCATACATATCATACATTACACCTAGGGGCCTCAAACTAGCATATACCCCAACTACAACACTTCAAACATACTCAAACATGCCACATTGTTCAAAAATCACATAAAACCTAACATAGCTCAACTAACTTAAACATGCATTTCTACCCCATAAAACTTCATAAAACTTATTTAAAACATATAAGGAGCTTAAGATCGGCCCTTACCTCTTGAAGATCGAGAGGAAGACGACCTAAACTTGGAGATCCACGAAAATGAGCTCCTGAGTTCCCAAAGCTCCAAAACTTGTTTCAAAAGTTCAAAATCTTCAATGCAAGCTTAAAACTCAAGAAAAATGGTGGGGATTTGAAGGAAAAACACTAGATCTGGGGAGAGGGAGGTCGGAAGCTAGCTGTGGCCGAAAATGGGAGAAAGCTCGCCCATTTCGGCTAAGTGACCCTTTTATAGTGGCTGGCCAGGCCACATTCGGGGGCCGAAAGTGCTTCCGCATGCATGCCATGTTCGGCGGCCGAACTCGGGTTTCGGCGGCCGAACCTGAACTTCCCTCACTCATGCTTTCGGGGGCCTAACGTGCCTCCAAAACGCATGCATGTTCGGCGGCCGAACTTGACTTTCGGCGGTCGAACCTGGGTTTTCCTCCAAAGACTTTTCATGCAAAACTCATTTAATTTTCATACTTAAAACCATGAAATACCTTAAAACATTTTATGAAAACATGTTTCTACCCTACTAGAGACTTCCGACATCCGAGATTCCACCGGACGGTAGGAATTCCGATACCGGAGTCTAGCCGGGTATTACATTTCTACCCCAAAAACTTTCATGAAACTTAATCAAAACATGAAAAGAGGTGAGGATCTACTCTTACCTCTTGAAGATCGAGAGGAAAGGCGATCCAACTCGGAGATGGGAGAGATCTACCTCCTTGGGTCTCCAAGCTCCAAAAACTTGTTCTTAGCTTCAAAAACTTTAAAAACCAAGCAACCACTTGTTAAAACTTGAAAGATTTGAGGAAAATCATCAAAATCGACCATGGGAGGGCATGGACTCACCTCTGGCCGAAAATGGGGAAGAAACTTGCCCATTTTCGGCCATGGGGCTGGCCAGGCCACCTTCGGAAGCCTAAAGTGCCTCCAAAACTCATGCAAGTTCGGCGACCAAACCTGGATTTCCCTCCATAGTCTTTTTCATTTAAAACCCAATTTCTTTCTTACTTAAAACCTTAAAATACATTAAAACATTTTATGAAAACATGATTTTACCCTTCTAGAGGTTTTCGACAATCGAGATTCCACCGGACGGTAGGAATTCCGATACCGGAGTCTAGCTGGGTATTATACAAGTTGACACAAATTACGTCACTTCCCTCTTCATAGCTGGCCACCAATAAACTCTCTTCAGATCCTGATATATTTTGGTGGCCCCAGGGTGAACACTGTACCTGGCATTATGAGCCTCTCTCATAATGTCTCCCTTCAAGCTTACGTCGTCTGGTACACACAATCTGTTTTCGTAATGGAGGATCCCTTTGTTGTCGAATCTAAACTCACCATTCTTGCCTGTCTGAACAGTTCTCGCTATTTTCACCAACTCGGGGTCCACTAGCTGTTTCTGTGCAACTTGCTCCAGAAACACGGGTGTCACTCTCATTTGAGCCACTAGTGCACCTGTACCAGAAAATTCTAGCTGTAAACCCTCGTTAACAAGCCTGTAAAATTCTCTCACTACCGCTTCTCTGTAATGACCCGAAAATCGGACTGCTACTGGCGCTAGGATCCAGATCGACTTAAGGTCGCCGGTGTAACGATCCGAAAATCGGACCGCTACCGGCGCTAGGATCCAGATCGGCTTAAGGCCACCGGGACCCGTAGCAAGCCAAACATTCATCCTGTTTAATCCCATACATGATCAAGAATTACAAAAAAATTTAAAACTTTCTCATTTAATCATTCATTCATTCTTTCATTCATTCATTCATTCATTCTTTCACTCATTCATTCTTTCACCAAGCTTAACCTGTGCATGCACAAATCATAACATAAAACCTCTCACTGGAGTCCTCATCAAATACTCCAATGGGGTATCACAACATACATTAAGCTTGGTTTACATAATCATCATTAAACATTTAAGATCATGCACTAGAAAGGGATTAACAACATACTATGGTCAAGCACAACTCTAAACTTCCATAAGCATCAATACATTACATTTCTATACTATACTTTTACATTACATCATATTCATGTCCATATCTAGCTATTACATAAAACATGACTCTACTCCTGCTGACCTCCTGGTCTACCCTGTACCTGCAAATCTGGGGGGTTAAGGGAGAGAGGTGAGCTATAAAGCCCAGTGAGCAGAATAGTAAAACATTAAATTTAAAGTCCATGCTTCCATGAAATGCATCACATCACAAACATATCACATAAAGGATGAACTTGTCACCAATAGCCCTCTACATAATTCCATAGTGCCAGAACGTAGAATGGGTCCTGGTCTTTCACTTAAACATAACATTCCAAAGTGCCAGAACGTAGAATGGGTCCTGGTCTTTCTCTTACATGGTGCCAGCAAACGTAGACTGGGTCCCACTGGTCTTTCATTCCGTACCGTACATAACATATCATCACATCATAGATCGAGGGCTATGGATCATCTAATATCCATCCGCATCAACAACATATTATGCAATGCAACATATTCGTGAATTCTAATGCAAACAACCTAGTATATCTAATGGCATACGTGATGCATGTATCATGCTAAAAATTTATTTATTTGCTTTGAAACGTGAGGAGTTATTCCACTCACCTCTGGCTGAAACTCTAATGACTCTGAAGCAGCTATCTCACTGCTGAGGGCCTCGGTTCCTCGGGTCCAAACCTACACAGGTGGACTCAAATGAGGGACCAAACATCCATGAACATGACTCTAAAATACTCCCCAAAAACCCCCTAAAACACCTTAAAACAATCACATAAATCATGCAAAGGAAGGCTAAACAAGGCACTTTCGGCGGCAGGTTCGGCGGCCGAAAGTCCCTCTAGAGCCGAAAGTCATGCACCTTCGGCGGCACTTTTGGCGGCCGAAGGTTCCCTCCAGAGACGAAACTCATGTATGTTCGGCGGCACCTTCGGCGGTCGAAACTCCCTTCCAGAGCCGAAAGTCCACTTTCGGGAGCAGGGTTCGGCAGCCAAAAGTTGGCCTTCACAGGCAGGTTCGGCGGCTGAAAGTCCCTTCGGCTGCCGAACCTGAGTTCTTCCAAAGGGCAGAACTCAGCCTCTTTCATGCACAAATGCCTCCCAATCCATTCCTTCATGCATTTACCTAGTCTACAACATGCAAACTCAAACCAACAAATACATAGGGGTCTCAAACTAACTTAAACCCTAACCAAAACACATCAAACAACTCACATTGCTCAAAAGCATAACATAAACCCATAACTCAACAATAACCTAAACATGCATTTCTACCCCATAGATCTTCATAAAACTTGTTTAAAACATACAAGGAAGGTTGGATCTAAGCTTACCTCTTGAAGATCGAGAGGAAAGACGATCCTAGCTTGGAGATGGGGAGAAATCACCTCTTTAGTCTCCAAGCTTCAAAATTTGCTCTTTTGCTCAAATATCTTCAAACCAAGAGAAAACTCATAAGAAAATTATGAAGATTCGAAGGAAGAAGCTCAAAATCGATGAGGGACGGCGGAGGACTCACCTTGGTCGAAAATGGGGAAAAAAGCTCACCCGTTCGGACATGGGGACCCTTTTATAGGTGGCTGGCCAGGCCACTTTCGGGGGCCTAACGTGCCTCCGCATGCATGCCATGTTCGGCGGCTGAACATAAGGTTCGGCGGCCGAACCTGGGCTTCCCTCACTCATGCCTTCGGGGGCCTAAAGCACTCCCGAAATGCATGCATGTTCGGCAGCTGAACTTGAGGTTCGGCGGCCGAACCTGGATCTTCCTCCAAGGCTATTTTCATACAAAACTCATTTCCTTTCTTGCTTAAAACCATAAAATATATTAAAACATTTTATGAAAACATGGTTTTACCCTTCTAGAGGTTTCCGACATCCGAGATTCCACCGGACGGTAGGAATTCCGATACCGGAGTCTAGCCGGGTATTACAGTCGGGACCCGTAGCAAGCCTAACATACATCCTGTATACCTGTTTAATCCCATACATGATCAATCATTTACATAAAAATTTTAAACTTTTTCTTTCATTCACCAAGCTTAACCTGTGCATGCACAACTCATAACCATAAAACCCCAAACTGGAGCCCTCATCAAATGCTCCAATGGGGTAACATATCATATATTAAGCTTGGTTTACATAAACCTCAATAAAACATCTCATAAAAAGGATCATGTACCAAAGAGGGATTAACATACACCAGGGCCAAGTACAATTCTATTCTCAACACAATTTTTTACATAATACCATATTACAACATTTTACAATACATGTCCACATCTAACTATTACATACAACATGACTTCTTTACTCTTGCTGACTTCCTGGTCTATCCCGTACCTGCAGACCTGGGGATTAAGGGAATGGGGTGAGCTACTAGAGCCCAGTGAGCAGAATAATAAAACATTGTATTTAAAACATATGGTCTCATGGAATGCATCACATCACAAACAAGTTACAATCAAGGATGGTCTTGTCACCAATAGTCCTCTACATATCCATTAATGCCAGGGGCGTAGAATGGGCCTCGACTTGGTCTTTCTCTTAACATAACATAGCATAACATTACATTCCAATAATGCCAGGGGCGTAGAATGGTCTCGACCTGGTCTTTCTCTTAACATAGTGCCAGGGGCGTAGAATGGGCCTCGACCTGGACTTCCATACCATACCATATCACATCATATCATACGAGGACTAAAGGATCATCCAATACTCATCCACATCATCATCATATTATGCAATGCAACATATTCGTGAATTCTAATGCAAACAACCTAATATATCTCATGACATACGTGATGCATGAACATGCTCAAAAATTGATTTATTTCCTTTGAAACATAAAGAGTTATTCTACTCACCTCACGCTAGCTCTAAAAAGACACTGAAGCAGCTAACTCACTGCTGGGGTCCTCGGTTCCTCGGGTCCGAACCTACACAGGTGGACTCAAATGAGGGACCAAACAAACATGAACATAACTCTAAACAACTTCCCAAAAACCCCCCTTAAAACACCTTAAAACAATCATAGAAAACATGCAAAGGAAGGCTGAAAAGGGCACTTTTGGCGGCAGGTTCGACGGCCGAAAGTCCATCCAGATCCGAAACTCAGCCACTTTCTGCGGCACCTTCGGCGGCCGAAACTCCGTTCCAGAGCCGAAAGTCCAACTTTCGGGGGCAGGGTTCGGCAGCCGAAAGCTTGCCTCCACAGGCAGGTTCGGCGGCCGAAAGTCCTTCGGCTGCCGAACCTGAGTTCTCCCAAATGGGCAGAACTCAACCTCCTCATGCACATTTTGCCTCCCAAACCATTCAAACATGCATTTAGCTATTCTACAACATGCATACACAAGCAAATAAGCATATAGGGGTCTCAAACTAACCTAAACCCCAACACAAACATGAATAGCAACTCATACAACACACATTAACCTAAACATGCATTTCTACCCCATAACCCCTCAAAACTTGCTTAAAACATACAAAAAAGGTAGGATCTAAGCTTACCTCTTGAAGATCGAGAGGAGAGACGATCCTAACTTGGAGATGGGAGAAATCTAGCTCATTGGGTCTCCAAGCTCCAAAACTCCATTTTTTTAACTCAAAAATCTTCAAAAATAAGATGAAGGCTTGTCAAAACTTGAAAGATTTAAAGGAAATCATTGAAACTAACCATGGGAGGGCATGGACTCACCGTTGGCCAAAAAATAGGGGAGAAAACTCGCCCATTTTCGGCCATGGGGCCTTTTATAGGTGGCTGGCCAGGCCACCTTTGGAAGCCGAAAGTGACTCCAAAACTCATGCATGTTCGGCGGCTGAACTGGATTTCTCTCTGTGGTCTTTTTCATTCAAAACTAAATTTCTTACTTACTTAAAACCATAAAATACATGAAAACATTTTATAAAAACATATTTTTACCCTTCTAGAGGTTTCCGATATCCGAGATTTCACCGAACGGTAGGAATTCTGATACCGGAATCTAGCCGGGTATTACATTCTCTCTACTGAAATATGGGATAAACTACCAAGTGATTTCCGGCTGAGGACATCTGCCACCACATTTGCCTTACCCGGATGATACTGGATTTTGCAATCATAATCACTAAGCAGCTCTATCCATCTTCTCTGCCTCAGGTTCAACTCTTTCTGGCTCAAGATATCTTACAAACTCTTATGATCTGTAAAGATCTCACATTTTACCCTATACAGGTAATGGCTCCACATCTTGAGTACAAAAATCACAGATGCTATCTCTAGATCGTGTGTAGGATAATTTAACTCGTGCTTCTTCAACTTTGTAGAAGCATAAGCAATTACCCTCTCATTCTGCATTAACACACAACCTAGTCCCACTCAGGATGCATCACAAAACACTGTGAAATCCTCATTACTTGTAGGCAGAGCTAACACCAGTGTTGACGTCAGTCTTCTCTTTAGCTCTTCAAAACTTTTCTCACACTGTTCTGACCAAACAAACCTCTGATTCTTTTTGGTTAACCTGGTCATAGGAGCGGCAATTTTTGAGAAATCCTAGAAAAACCTCCTGTAATAACCTGTCAAACCCAAAAAGCTTTTAATCTCTATCACTGTAGTGGGTTTGGACCAATTAGCTACAGCTTCTACTTTCTTAGGGTCCACCTCAATTCCTTTTTTTGACACTACATGCCCCAAGAAAGAAATACTCATCAACCAACTCACATTTAAAGAACTTGGCATACAAGCCATGTTCTCGCAGGGTTTGCAACACAATCCTCAGATGATGGGCATGCTCCTCTGCGTTTCTGGAATACACTAAGATATCGTCAATGAAAACAATAACAAAATGATCTAAAAACTGGCTAAAAACTTTGTTCATGAGATTCATGAAAGCTGCAGGGGCATTGGTTAGCCCGAACGACATCACTAGGAATTCATAATGCCCATATCTGGTCCTGAAGGCTGTCTTAGGTACGTCTTCTTCTCTGAGTATCAACTGATAGTACTCGGATCTCAAATTTATCTTGGAGAAACAACCGGCTCCTGCTAGCTGGTCAAACAGATCATCAATTTTGGGTAACAGATACTTGTTCTTAGTAGTGACTTTGTTCAACTGTCTGCAGTCAATACAAAGTCTTAGGGATCCATCCTTCTTTTTCACGAACAAATCTGGAGCACCCCAAGGTGAGGTACTAGGTTGGATGAGACCCTTATTTACCAATTCTTGCAACTGTTCTTTTAACTCCTTTAACTCTGCAGGTGACATCCTATAGGGAGGAATAGACCTGGCATTACTTCAATTTCAAACTCTATTTCCCCAGCAGGTAGTAAACCTAGTAGCTCGTCTGGGAAAATATCAAGAAACTCTCTGACTACTGGCACTGAAGCTGGTTCCCTAACCTGACCATTAACCTCTCTGACATGCATAAGAAATCCCTGACAACCCCTCCTGAGCACCTATGAGCCTGTAGGGCAGATATCAAACCTCTAGGCATACCTATCTTGTCTCCTCTGAAAATGACCTCTGATCCATCTTGTTCTCTAAACCTAACTACCTTGTCTCTGCAGTCCAAGGTAGCATCATGAGTAGAGAGCCAACCATCCCTAGAATGACGTCAAAATCAGTCAAATCTAGAACCACAAGGTCATCTAGAAGGCATCTATCCTCAACAAAGACTGGGCTGAACCGGCAGACTGACTCTGCCACAGATGGATCACACTTGGGCCCACTGACCCAAAGAGGACACTTTAGCCCAGAAGCTATCAAACCCAAACTGTCTACGGCCCTCGGAGAAACAAAAGAATGAGAGGCACTAGGGTCTATAAGAGCATACACATTAGAACACCCAATAGTGAGTTTACCTGACACCACTGTATTTGATATGTTGGCCTCCTACTGTGTCATGGTGAAAATCCTTGCTGGAGCTGAAGGACCTTCCCCTTGGGAACCTGTTGAAGAAGAGGTTGTCCCTCTCTCTCTCCCTCTCCCTCGCCCTCTGCCCTGAGATGTGGCTAAAGCTACTGGCTGAGCCACACTGCCAGAAGCTGTCTACTGGGACTGTGCCATCATAGCTGCATTGGGACACTCACGTGCCCCTCCTGTCCATATCTGTAACAGGCTGTAGTCCCAAACCGACAAAGCCCTTTCTGCACCGCACCTCATACATCCAGAGCTATCTGAACCAGAGCTTGAACCACTACCCATTCCTAGACCAGACTTCAATCTGCTCCAGAACTTGTTCTTCTTTGGCTTCCTAGTGGATTTGTTCCACTTTTTACTTTCTGTGGTGGCTGCATTTAGAGAAGAGAGATCAAATTTCCCTGTACTCAGGGTTTTGGAATTCGAGGACTGTGTCACCCGTTGCTTTACTGTCCCCTGTATGATGGCACTAGCCTCTATTTTCCTGTCTGCATCCACAATAGTGTGGAAACTCTCTCTCTCTGCTACTAAGATTAAGAAGGAGTACCTAGAGTGAAGTCTTATGGTATACCTCCTAGCCTTCTTCTGGTCAATATCATAAGCTTGACCCATAAATTGAAACAACTCCAGAAATTTGTCTGTATACTCATCCACGATCATATCTTCAGTCTGTCTCAATTGCTCAAATTCTATCACCTTCAACTCTCTTGAACTGTCTGGAAAAGCCCACCCTACAAACTCATTTGCAAACTGTTCCCAAGATAGGCTATCCAGATTCGGGGCCACATAGTTCTTGAACCATTCCTTTGCCTTCTTGCATTTTAGTGTGAACCCCGCCATTTGAATGGCTCTGCTATTACTGGCCCCTAACTCATCAGCTATCATTTTCACCGTCTTGAGATATTCAAACGGATCATCACCCGTTTTATACTTAGGAGCATCCAACTTCAGATAATCCGTCATTTTCACCTTGCTCCCTGCTGATGGGTTGGGTTTGGGTGTTTGGGTTTCAGGAATTTCTGGTTCTGCTGGGGAAGGAGGTGGTGCAGCATTCCCTGGATTTGGGTTTGATGGATTCTGGTAATAAAAGGGTGGAGGTGAAAACATGGGATAAGGTGGATATGGTAGGTAATAGGGAGGATAGGGCATGTGTGAGGGGTACGGGTGGTAGCTAGAGAAATCCGATGGACCTCCCATCGGATAGCCAGATCCCTGTGGGTAGGGTTGGTACTAAGGTGGGTAAGCAAAACCCGAAGCCTGAGCATCTCCTTCAGATTCTCCCATACCCTCTCCTGAAAATCTCACATCCAGACTTCCGTCTCTTCTTTGATCATCCTCCACTGTTTCCCTAATATCCGCAGACATCCTTCCCGGATCTGTTCTTCTTCTGTTTATATCAAAAGACCTTCTAGGGTCCCTTGACGTTTCACCTCTATTAGTCCTACTCGACCGTACGCTGGACGGAGCAGTAGGAGGAAGGACATCCATGCCCTCATTTTCAGGTGGAACTCCAGTCAATCGTGCAGATCGACGTGAGCCTCGCATCTTGTCTTCTGAAAAATAATATATATCACATAACATTAACATCATATGGTTCATGTGGATACACATGAACCCACATCACATACATAACATATCATCAATACACATGCATACAATCATGGCATTACACATCATCATACATTCTTCAAGACAGGACTCTACATCCTATCCTAGTGGACATGATTTTTCCTAATGTGCTTGCCCTTCTATAACATCTATGAGCCCAACACTCTCTAGGTCCGACCATATGAACCTAAGGGCTCTGATACCACTCTGTACGATCTGAAAACTGAACCGCTACCGGCGCTGGGATTCAGATCGACTTAAGATCGCCGGAACTCGTAGCAAGCCTACTATACATTATGTATACCTGATAAAATCCCATACATTATCACACAAGACAACATAAATATAACATTCCATGAACTAAGGCTCGACCTGTGCATGCATCAAAACTGAAAAACATAAACCCATACTAGAGCCCTCATCAAATGCTCCAGTATGGTAAACATCACATATCTCAAGTTTAGTCCAAACATAACTCAAAATTAAAAACTTTTACATAAGGATCATGTTAACAGGGATTACAAAGATAAAAACTAGGGCAAAGCACAATTCTAATCCATTAAAAGTTACATGTCCACATTATTCTATTACATTAGACTATACCAGCAACTATGCCGACTTTCTCGAGCTAACTTTGACCCTGCAAACCTGGGGTTAGGGGAAAGGGATAAGCTACAAGAGCCTAGTGAGCAGAACATAAAAATAGTTAAATAAACATATGCTCGTATGAAATGCGTCACAACACAAACAATTCACATCAAGATGGACTTATCACCAGTAACCCTCTACATATTCCAATAGTGCCCGGCCCTCGACGGAGCTCCTCAGGACTTCCTCTTAAACATAACATAACATATCCATAATGCCAGGGGCGTAGAATGGGCCTCGACCTGGACTTTCTCTTACATATTGCCAGGGGCATAGAATGGGCCTCAACTGGACTTCCGTATCATATCATATCATATCATACTCGAGGGCTAGTGGGTCATCCATTATCCATCCGCATCAACAGTAAGTTATGCAATGCATCATATTCGTGAATTCTAATGCAAACATCCTAATATATAAACATGGCATTCGTGATACATGAAAATGCTTAAAAGTTTGGTTACTTTAAAAACAATAGATTAGTTCAGTTCTATTCATCTTTGGCTGACGCTCACCTAAAACTGATGCAGTTATCTCACTGCAGGCCTCTACGGTCTCTCAGGTTAAATCCTATACAGATGGACTCAAATGAGGGACCAAACATAACTATTACATGACTCTAAACAACTCCTCAAAACCCCCCCTAAACATACCAAAACATGTACATAAAACAATCAAAGGAAGGCTGGGCAGGGGACTTTCGGCGGCAGGTTCGGCGGCCGAAGGTCCCTCACAGATTCGAAAGTCAAGGATTTTCGGGGGCAGGTTCGACGACCTAAACCCTTCACAGATCCGAAAGTCAGCAACCTTCGAGGGCAGATTCGACGGCCTAAACCCCTTCACAGATCCAAAAGTCCATGCTTTTGAGGGCAGATTCGACGGCCTTTTAGCTGCCTTCACAAGCAAGTTCGGCGGCCGAACCTTGCTTCGGTGGCCGAACCTGGATTCTCCAGCAAGGCAGAACTCGATTCTGCCCTATGTACACAGCCACCTAACTCTCCGATCCTCACACCTAACAAATTAAAAACATACATACTCACTCAATCATGCACAAGGGATATAAAAACTAGCCTAATCCCCAACAAGCAACAACAAACACACAAGATGGAGCATTTATCGTTCAAATTAACACAAACCCTAAAACTTATAGATCTAGCCATTTCATATATCATTAACCCTTAACCCTTTCTTAAAACTTGATTAAAACATAGGAAACGCAAAAATCTAAACTTACCTCTTAGAGATTTAAAGGTGACAGCAACCCCACTTGGAGATGAGGTAAAACTGTCTCCAGAGGTCTCCAAGGTTTAAAAAACTTGGATTCAAACTCAAATCTTAAAAAAAAAAGAGAAAACTCATAAATTTTCTGAAAGATTTGAAGAAAAAATAACAGGAGCATCAAAGGAAGGGCAATGACTCACCTTTGCTCGAAAATGGAGAGAAAACTCCCTCATTTTTGAGCTGAAGGCCTCTTATAGGTGGCTGGACAAACCACATTCGGGGGCCGAAAGGAGAGGTTCCGTGGCGGCACCACCTTTGGCGACTGAACCTGGGGTTTTCCTTCCAAAACTATTTTCTTTCTTTTTAACTCAAAACCTTAAAATTTTCAAATTCTTTTTATAAAAACCTTATTTTACCCGGCCTAAGGAGATTCCAACTTCGAGATTCTGGGTTCCAACGGAAATTCCATCGAAAAGCTGAAATTTCGATGTTGAAATTTAGCCGGGTATTATAATAGTTTTACCTTTTAATTATAATCTTCTTTACATGTTCCTATTTTCCTTTTAATTTGAGGTCTCATTTGATTCAAAATAATTTATTTTCAAAACATTAATTTCTTAAGAAGTACACTTTCAAGGAAATTATTTTTTAAAAAATATAATTTAAATTCGTTTAATTGGTATGTTAAATTTTCAGAAAGTAAATAAAGTATGACTACAGAAAAGACATAAATATCTCTACTTCAAATATATGTATAATATACAATTGAATAAAAAAATTATATATTAACCAATACTCAAATTTTAAAAAGTAGATACTCAACTCACATAATAATTAATATATAATTTTTTTATAATAATAATAATTGTTATAAAATATAAAAAATATTTAATTTATATATTTATTTTATTTAAATGAATATATATCTGAAATAAAGCATAAAATTTTTACATATTATTATTTATCAATAAATATAACTTTTAATTTTTTTATTAATTTTCACTTAAATACGTAATTATAAAAAAAATAAAAAGAATAAAATAGGAAATAAGGAAAGTAATTTGGAGTTGCTTGGATTAGAGAGATAATTTACTTGCTTTATAAGAAGAAGTTAACACAAACTAACTTTCCAGAAAGATATAAAATCATACTAAAAAAACATTTCATAATTTCTCAGAAAATTAAACTTCCTTTATTAAATTACTCCAAGTAAATATGACTTAAAATTATCGAATATTTGATGTGAGGGATTCAATATACTTATTCTTTCAGTAAAAATATAGAGTATTCGACTTTTAAACATAAAATAATATTTACTTTATATTTTATTCTTTAATAAATCAATATAATAGGAATTGAATTAGTTTTAATTTAAAAATATAGTTGAAGACTTGTGCTTATTTTTATTTTATTATATTTTTTTTACAATTTTAAATTTTTTTTAAAGGCGGAGCATAAAAAGAGGAGGGAGAGCTCATGTTATGTCTTTTTTAACTAATTAAAATAGATGGCTTTTGAGAGAATGGATTGGTCCCGTGTATAACGGGAATGATGGGCGTGAAAGTCAAATTACTACTCAATTTTTATAATATAAAAAATTCATTAATTATTTTTTTAATTTTAAAAAATATATTAAAATATTTTTAAATTTTTAAAAATTTATTAATTAATTTTAATAGTTAAATATTATAAAAAATTTAAAATATATATAATATGAAAGAATTAATTAATATAATAATATATATAAAAATTAAATAATAAAATATTTAAAAGTTAAAGTTAATAGAAAAATTAATTAAAATTTTTTTATATTATAGGACAAAGTAATAAAAAATAATTAGGGTAAAAAAAGGCAAAAGTCTTTGACTTGGTGTTTAAAACAACTAGTGTGTGGTGTTAATCACAAAGAAAGGCTTGAATCATGCTCTCCACTACTTCACCAAATTTAAGATAATATAATAATATTTAAATCTAATTAATTAAATGTTTATGTGGTAATAGACTTTAACATTTATTCATCATAACTTTGATTTTTACTAATTCAAACCCCATCTATATTGGATTATTATTATTATATCTATTTACTAATTTTAACAATAAATATTTTTTATAATTACTTCAAATTTTAATATTTAGAAATTTTATAATTTAATGTATAAAGTAGATGGTAAATTTTGCATTTAGACTTTTTTGGCAGATTTTTTTTTCTAATGATAAAATAATTCATTAAAAAAAAGATAATTATATATATTCGTGGGAAGTAAAGATATAATTAACTAATAAAAAAATTTATATTTTGCAGTGGTATTGAAAATAAAAAATTACCTTTCATCTTAAAATATAAATATATTTATTTAAAATATCTTTGAAATGATCATATTTTTTATATATTAATATTAAATAATAATTAATGTTATTTAAAAATTTTTGAAGTGATAAGATAATTTAAAATAAATAATTCTCTAAAAAGATATTTTTGGTGGAGACAAGAATTTGGACCTAATCAAAGGGAATACAAATGATTAGTTTGATTCCTAAAGCTAAAATAATAATTTGAAGAGAAGTGGATAACCAAAAACTTTTTAGAATTATTCTTGGCAGTTGACAGTTGGCAGTTGGGCAATTAGCGCCTCAGCATAATTAATGTAGTTAGTCTAACCGACAAAACGGTGCATCTTCTTCGCCTTTGCAGACTTTCGTCACCGAAAAGTCGGTCCGTGATGCGCGGGTAATTGATGTTTCTTTTTCTTCTTTTTGTTTTGTTTTTTTTTTTTTTTGAATTTTTTAAATAAAAATACGGTAAAAGAATATTGCATTTTTTAATAAAAACACAATAATAACATTGCAAACATTTTTAATGGGGAAAATTTATGAATATTACATGAAATTAATTATTCATCTTTTAGTTTTTAAAAGTACATCAATTGTTTAAATTGTTAATTTATGTAGTCTTTTCATTTATTTAAATGGTTAATAATATGTAAAATATTAAAAAAAAACTCTTATTGGTATTTAGTTGTCATTTTAAAACATAATTTTTTTTTTGTGAAGGTAGACAGGCCACCATTATTTTTTATTTATTTGAAACGAATGTAAGACGTATCCATACAGTTAGAAAGTACAATGCCTTTCATTTTTAAAACACAATTATTTAGTATTTATAATTTTAAAATTATAATTATTTAACTCTTAAATTTAAGATGACAGTTTGTAATTTAAAAAGAAAGAAATTATTATTATTATTATTTTATTTAAAAGAGGCACAAAAATTGAGTAAAACTATTATTTTTACAAGTACCTCAATTGATGGAGCTATCGATGAAGGAATTAAAAATTTTAAATTTAGCTCTAATTAACAATTTAACTAAGTGTAATTTTATAAATTTCTTACCAAATAATTGTAATCAGATTTTTTTTTTTTGGGTTTTTATGAACTATTGAATAAATGCCTATAGTGTGAGGTTCTTTAAATGCTTTACCTTGAATATTTTTATTTTATCTAAAATTTTTAAATGAATGAGGAGAATGATAATAAAAATGAAAAAGATGAAAGAATGTTGGATATAAGTGAAAAAGAGGGAAGTCTTTTTTGTGGAAGTGGACTAGATCTATCACATTGCTTGCCTAAGTTACCCAAGTCTATCACCTTTCTAGAAGGATTTAGATTTCTCTCATGCTTTCTTAGAATGTTGAAGGAAACAAAGAATGGGTAATCTCATCGCCAAAATTTTAGGTTAGGGTTAATTGATAGAGAATTTATAAAATTACATCAAATATTTATTAGGATTAAATTTTAATTTTTTAAGTCGGTGAGGTGTCAAATGAAATTTATTGATAAATATTAAAAAGTGATATATGGCTTGCCATATGAACAAAGACACTTTCTCCATATTCAATTTATAATTTGAATAAATTTTTGAGTCTTTGCTCTATTGTGTTAAAATTGAACGTAATAGCATGCAAAGCTGGAGATTTATTAAGTTTTAATTTTAATATAAGAGAGAGATGATGCCAAGAGAGGTGGAAAAAAAAAAGGGAAAGGTGTGAGAAGAAATGGTGATTTTATTTGAGGGTCTAAAAATAATTTTCATTTATTTTAAAAAAAATTACCACACATGGAATTAACAAAGAGGAAGAAGAGAAGATTTATGTAATTATTTAATTTGATAATTGCCACTATATTATAATAATAATTTTAAAATTAACATGGATTTTGTATCAATTAAATTAAATGAAATATTTTAGTATTGTATGATCTAATTTGATTCAATAGTTAAATGTATATAATTTATTTAGTATATTTAAATTTAATTTATTATAAAAAATATATTTTATTATTATACACGCTCAGATTATTGTGCTGTGTACGAATATCTTATACTAATATATTTTAATTGCTGCACAATTCCACTCATACGGTGCACGTAAGACCGTATTTGATAATGCTTTTTGAGGTAATATTTGGTATTTTAGTGGATTCATGGAGTGATTATTTTTTGTGAAAAGTGATTAATTTTAATTTTGGTTCATCACTATCCTATCAAAATAATTATTAAGTGCTAAAACAGTTAATACCTATTGAAACGATTAATATTATCAAATTAACGATAGCAATAGCAATTTAATATATATATACATTAAAACTCTGCTTCTTCAATGAACGTTTTATGGAATTTTAAAATAACTCAATTGCGTGCCTTTATTTGGTGTAACCGAATTCAATTCTCATGTGATTTTAAGTCTTTTTGACAATGGTATTTATTGTCTGCTGCATGTATCTTTAAAATTCCTAAACTATCCTCTTATGCGCTTATAAACGTCATTCTTTTGCTTGATTCAAATGTCTTTTTCCTACTTGTTGACTTTCTATCCCTTTTCCATCTTTTATAAAATGATGCCACTTTCCTAGTGGGATTGCGCTCAAATATTTCAGCTTGTTCCCTATTTTCCTCTTCTCCCCGTCAATACGCTGTTGTTCGCTGATACTTTGGCCATCCCAGTATTGCTCCGGTTCAAATCGAAAAAATTAACTGAATCGAATTAATTTTAAAATTCAGTTAGATTTTTTATTTATTTAGATTCAGTTCGATTTTTAATTTTAAAAATTTTAGTTATGTCTATTCGGTTTGATTTTGATCAGAAAAAAATTGAAAAATCTAAACCGAACCAATTAA
Source organism: Manihot esculenta (assembly GCF_001659605.2). Lineage (NCBI taxonomy): Eukaryota > Viridiplantae > Streptophyta > Magnoliopsida > Malpighiales > Euphorbiaceae > Manihot > Manihot esculenta. The sequence goes on from NC_035171.2 coordinate 14,836,514, forward strand.
TAATAATAGTATATTATTTTCAATGATATAGAGAGATTATATCATATTAAGTTTAAAATATTCTAATTAAATTTTAAAATACTAAAAATAAAGTGTAAGAAATAAAAAATTTATTAAAAATTCAAATCGATCAAACCGAATTGAATCGAACTGAATCAAACCAGTTTGGTTTGATTCGATTTCTGATCAAAATCAATTAGGTTTTTATAAATAGCAAAATTTTTATTTTTAGTTTATTCAGTTCGGTTCGATTTTGAACCGAACTGACCGAATGCTCACTCTTACTCCCATAGAATAATGCTGTTTGTGAGAGTGCCTATCTATAGAACTTCATTTCTGCTGTTTGCTTCTCCTTCGTATTCTCTTACCGTTGCCCTCTTTGAGACCTCTTTTTTTTTTCGCGGTCACATTTTTCAGCTCGTGCCTGTTTTTCTCTTCTTCCCGTCAATGTGCTACCGTTTGCTACTGCTCTAGCCACCTTAGTGTTACTCCCATGGGATAATGCCATTTGTGAGAGCGTGTCTGTCCACGAAACTCTGTTTCTACTATTAGCTTCTCCTTCGTATTCCCTTGCCATTGTCCCCTCTGAAACCTTTTTTTTTTTTTTTAGTAAAAACAATTCTTGCATCGTGTGTGTTGAGCGATGATGTTGGACCCTCTTTTGGTTTTAATGGCCATATATTCTCTTACATGTGTTTGTATTCTATTCGCGTTGACTGAATACTTCATCTATTTCGCGAATGTCATCATGCACCGATTATTCTGTTTAGTGATGCGGCCACGTATTTCAATCCTTTTCCTGTTTTTTCTTCTCTCATCATTGTGCCATCATTCGCTGTTACTTTGGCCACCTCGGTGTTGCTTCCATGGGACAATGTCATTGTGTCTACTATTTACCTCTACTTTATGTCCTCTTACCATTGTCCTCCTTGAAATCGTTATTTTTTTTTTTTCAAAAAAATTATTTGCATGGTTGTGTTGAGTGGTGTAGTTGGACTCCCTTTTTTGTTTTAATGACCATATATTCTTATACATGAGTTTGTATTTTGTTAGCGTTGATTGAACACTCCATCTATTCCACAAATGTTTTCATGCATTGAAATTCTGTTTCGTGAACGGTTCCACACGTGGCTTGCGTTCGAGGTTGGACTATAGCTATCGTTTTTTATTTTATTTGCCTTTTATTGGTTGCTGGTGGTTTATTTGACACGATATCTAATTGCTCATTCAATATTTCTTCAGAATATCATTAGGTCCTTTAATAGATTGATTGTTAACGACCATTTAATAGAAATTCATTTTCCTTTTTACTTACACACTTAGCTTTTATCCATGCTCCAGATATTATGCTCTGTGCTTCATTAATTGTTTTTCTAGATTTGGTAAGATATTACTCTGTTTGTAGAATTTCCTAAAAGATTCAAAGTTTGTAGGCTTCATTTTGCCTATAAATAGCAAGCATCGTTTCTTTATTTGCATGGTTGTCTCCCAAGTTGGTTTTTTATAGTCTTTCTACTTTTCTTTTGTCTTTTCGCATTGTCTTCTGACTATTCCCTTTGAGATTCTTGCTAACTTCCTATCCCTTATTGTGTAATGTTGTTGTCTTATCCTACTTTTTCCCTTTATGTTGCTGTTGTAGTTTTGCTTGGTATTGCACTAGTTGAACTTCTGAGATTCTTGCTGACTTCTTATCCCTTATTGTGTAATGTTGTTGTCTTATCCTGCTTTTTCCCTTTATGTCGCTGTTGTAGTTTTGTTTGGTATTGCACTAGTTGAACTTGTTGTTGTAGTTTTGTTTGGTATTGCACTAGTTGAACTTCTGATATTCTTGCTGACTTCTTATCCCTTATTGTGTAGTGTTGTTGTCCTGCCTTGCTTTTCCCTTTATATCACTACTTTGATTTTATTTGGTATTGTACTGGCTTAATGTAACGACCCGGAAACCGATACCCTATCGTAACGGCCCGAACCGCCACTGGCGCTAGGATCCAGATCGGCTTAAGGCCGCCGGGACCCGTAGCAAGCCAAACATACCTCCTATCACTTGGTCAAATCCCATACATGAACAAAACTTTAACATAAAAACTTAAACATCTGATGTCTATACCGAGCCTGACCTGTATGCGACATAACAGAAAACATAAAGAAACCCCCCTACTAGAGCCCTCATCAAAACTCTAGCTGGGTCAACATGACATACATCAAGCTGGAGTCACATCTAAAGAACTAGAACCTAACCTGTGCATGCATCAAACCACAAACATAAGACCTCCACTAAGGTCCTCATCCATTACCATCGCGTGGTAAACAACACATGCCACAAGATTAGTTCCAACACAACTCATCATCTAGCATAACATACATCATGTATTAAACAGGGACTAACCAAGTCTCAGGGCCAAGCACAGTACTAAACCATAAACATAACTCCACTTAACTTTACATTACATTCTCTTGCAAATCATTATATCAATTTATAATACATGTCCACACTAAAAGTACTAAGCTAATACTATTACAAAAGTAAAACCTTTACTCTTGAGACTTCCCGATCAACCTCAAACCTGCAACACTGGGGTTAGGGGAGAGGGGTGAGCTAAAAAGCCCAGTGAGTAGAAACAAAGAAAACAGTTCATTAATTACATGCTTTCATGGAATGCGTCACAGCACAAACAAATCATATCACGGATTGGACCTAACCCCAAAACATCCCTTCCAGTCTCAGTATACCCGGCCCAGCCGGGTCTCACAACCTTCGTATGTTTGGCCCGGCCAGGTCTTACAACAACTGTATATGTATGCCTGGCCCGGCCAGGTCTCACAACATCTCTAGGGCTAGTGGGGTCGTCCTTGGTCCAATCTCCATCAACAGTAAATAATGCAATGCTTCATATCCGTGTAACTAATGCAATCAACCTATTACATATAAACATGATGCATGAGCATGCTTTAGGCATTTGATTTCATAAAATAAAGATTAAGTTTAGTTATACTCACCTCTGGCAGACGCTGAACAGACTCTGCAACTGCTAACACTGATGGCCTCCCCGATCCCTCGGGTCCGATCCTCTTGAAGATCGAGGGTTGCGTGATCTCTAACTCAGAGGTGTGGAGAATCCAAGCTCCAAAAGCTCCAAGCTCCCAAAACTTCGATCTAAGCTTTAAAACTCTGAGCTCGAGAATGGGGAGAAAAACTCGCCCATTTCCGATCTGAGGGCTCTTTATAGGTGGCCTGGTCAGAGACCTTCGGCAGCCTAACGTGCCCCCTAAACTCATGCATGTTCGGCAGCCGAACTTGACTTTCGGCGGCCGAACCTTGGCTCGTTCAAACAAGACTTTCGGAGGCCAAAGGCGCTCCCGAAGCCTTTCCATGTTCGGCGGCCGAACTTCACTTTTGGCGGCTGAACCTGGCAAATGCCTCCTTAGTCTTTTCTTTTAAAAACTCAATTCTTTTTATTTAAAAACTATAAAATCATTGTGAAAACATTTTAGAAAATACATTTTACCCCTCTAGAAGACTCTGACATCTTCAAAATTCCAGATTCCAACGGAGATTCCGCCGGAAGGTAGGGATTCCGATGCCGGAATCTAGCCGGGTATTACATTCTTCCCCCCTTTAAGAACATTCGTCCCCGAATGTTCCACAAACAAACAGGCCTAGCATAAAACATAACCTCAAGCAAGCAAACAAGCAAGCAAACCTAAAAACCTCTCTCCTAAAAGAGAGACGCACGGGTACTGCTAGAGTAATAACTCCCGGATCTTCCAGGCACACCTTTTGCCAAAAGAAACACCTTAGCAATACCCAACCTACTCCTGAACTCCACACGCTTCCAAAGCGCCACTCTGATCCTTACTCTTTTCTCTTCATCTTCGCTAACTGGCTTCTTCTCACTGCTAACCCAAAACTAACTCTGACTCTCACAGGTAGTACCCGGATTTCAGATCTATCTTGGAAAACAAACAGCTCTTACTAGCTGTCCCAATAGATCATCCATCCTGCATGGGAATACCTGCTCTTGGTAGTGACCTTGGTCAATGGCTTACAGTCGTTACAAAGTCTCGAGGATCCATCCTTCTTTTTCCACAACCACACTGGAACAATCCAGGGTGAGGTACTAGGTAGGATAAAACCCCTGTCTACCAAGTCTCGCCTCTACTCTGACTACTACCTCTCTCTATGCAGGCGCCATCCTGTAGGGAAGGAAAGAAATGGTCCTAGTACCAAGTACCACCTCCATTCGAATATCTAACTCCCTGACAGATGGTAAACCTGACAACTCGCCTGGGAAAACAACTAAGAACTCTCTAACTATTACCACTGAGGCTGGTTCCCTGACCTGACTGCAAAACTCTCAAACAAGAGCTAGAACCCTCTGATAACCCCTCCTACGTACCCTACGAACCTGATAGGCTGACATCAAACCTCTAGGCATCCCTACTGTGTTCCCTCAGAAGAAAACCTCTGACCCATCCTGTCCTCTGGACTTGACTACCTTGTCTCTGCAGACCAAGATAGCACCACGAGCAGAAAAACCCAATCCAACCCTAAACTGACGTCCAGACAGTCAAGTCTAGGACCTCAAAGTCGGGTGGAAGGCATTTACTCCCAACTGACACTGAACTGGACCGGCAGACTGACTCTGCCCCAGATGGATCACACTCGAGTCCACTGACCCAAAGAGAACACTCTAGCCCAAAAGCTATCAACTCAACCTCTCGACGGCTCTTAGAGCAACTAAAGAAAGAGAAAAACACTAGGGTTCACAAAAACATACACATCAGAACTTTCAAAAGTGAGCGTACCTGACACCACCATGTTCGATGTGTCTGCCTCTTGCTGAGCTTGGGTGAAGATCCGAGCTGGAGCTGACAGACCTTCTCCACGGAAACCTTCAGAAGAAAAGGCTGATCCTCTTCCTCTACCTCGACCACTAACCTGAAACACGGCTGGAGCTACTGGCTGAGCTGCTCTACCTGAAGCTGCTTGCTGGGACAGAGCCATCGTGGGCGCAGTGGGACACTCACGTGCTATGTGCCCCTCCTGTCCGCACCTGTAACATAGATTAGTCCCATAATGGCAGACTCCCTTGTGCGGCCTTCCGCACCTCATGCATCTTGAACTGCCTGAGCCAGAGCTCGAACCACCACCTAATCCCAGACTAGACTTCAACCGACTCCACAACTTCTTCTTCTTCCCCCTCAGGGTTCTGCCCCACTTCTTGCTTTTCGTGGAGGCTGTACTCAGAGTGGAGGGATCAATCCCTCCTGAACCTAAGATTCTGGAATCCTGAGTCTGAGCATCCTCCTGAGAATCTCCCATACCTTCTTCTGGCACTCTGATTCCCACACTGATATCTCTTCTCTGAACATCCATCTCTACTTCCCTCATACTAGCTGACATTCTTCTTGGAGCCATTCCTTCTCTGCTTACATCAAAAGACCTTCTAGGGTCCCTTGATGTTCCCCATCTGCTGACTCCCCACGACTGCGCTCTTGGCAGAGCAGGGGGAAAGGTGTCCAAACCTTCCCTCTCAGATGGAACTCCAGTCGATTCCACAGATCGACGAGCACCTTGCATTCTGGCTCCTCTGAAGAACAACACACAAGCATACAATAAGCATTAGCATCATACGGTTCATATGAAAACACATGAACCTGCAACATACATGGCATAACATACATATCATATATAACATTAATGCACATGCATAAAATCATGGCATTTCACATCATCATACAAGACAGGACTCAACATCCTATCCTAGTGGACATGATTTACTTATTGTGCTTGCCCTTCTATGACATCTAAACCAACCTCTTTCCGATGTGGGATATCTCTAATCCTTGAGCATCTTTGCTCAACACACCGTACTAATGAGGCCTAAAGCTCTGATACCACTCTGTAACGACCCGGAAACCGATACCCTACCGTAACGGCCCGAACTGCCACCGGCGCTAGGATCCAGATCGGCTTAAGGCCGCCGGGACCCGTAGCAAGCCAAACATACCTCCTATCACCTGGTCAAATCCCATACATGAACAAAACTTTAACATAAAAACCTAAACATCTGATTTATATACCGAGCCTGACCTGTATGCGACATAACAGAAAACATAAAGAAACCCCCCTACTAGAGCCCTCATCAAAACTCTAGCTGGGTCAACATGACATACATCAAGCTGGAGTCACATCTAAAGAACTAGAACCTAACCTGTGCATGCATCAAACCACAAACATAAGACCTCCACTAAGGTCCTCATCCATTACCATCGCGTGGTAAACAACACATGCCACAAGATTAGTTCCAACACAACTCATCATCTAGCATAACATACATCATGCATTAAACAGGGACTAACCAAGTCTCAGGGCCAAGCACAGTACTAAACCATAAACATAACTCCACTTAACTTTACATTACATTCTCTTGCAAATCATTATATTAATTTATAATACATGTCCACACTAAAATTACTAAGCTAATACTATTACAAAAGCAAAACCTTTACTCTTGAGACTTCCCGATCAACCTCAAACCTGCAACACTGGGGTTAGGGGAGAGGGGTGAGCTAAAAAGCCCAGTGAGTAGAAACAAAGAAAACAGTTCATTAATTACATGCTTTCATGGAATGCGTCACAGCACAAACAAATCATATCACGGATTGGACCTAACCCCAAAACATCCCTTCCAGTCTCAGTATGCCCGGCCCAGCCGGGTCTCACAACCTTCGTATGCCTGGCCCGGCCAGGTCTTACAACAACTGTATATGTATGCCTGGCCCGGCCAGGTCTCACAACATCTCTAGGGCTAGTGGGGTCGTCCTTGGTCCAATCTCCATCAACAGTAAATAATGCAATGCTTCATATTCGTGTAACTAATGCAATCAACCTATTACATATAAACATGATGCATGAGCATGCTTTAGGCATTTGATTTCATAAAATAAAGATTAAGTTTAGTTCTACTCACCTCTGGCAGACGCTGAACAGACTCTGCAACTGCTAACACTGATGGCCTCCCCGATCCCTCGGGTCCGATCCTCTTGAAGATCGAGGGTTGCGTGATCTCTAACTCGGAGGTGTGGAGAATCCAAGCTCCAAAAGCTCCAAGCTCCCAAAACTTCGATCTAAGCTTTAAAACTCTGAGCTCGAGAATGGGGAGAAAAACTCGCCCATTTCCGATCTGAGGGCTCTTTATAGGTGGCCTGGTCAGAGACCTTCGGCAGCCTAACGTGCCCCCTAAACTCATGCATGTTCGGCGGCCGAACTTGACTTTCGGCGGCCGAACCTTGGCTCGTTCAAACAAGACTTTCGGAGGCCAAAGGCGCTCCCGAAGCCTTTCCATGTTCGGCGGCCGAACTTCACTTTTGGCGGCCGAACCTGGCAAATGCCTCCTTGGTCTTTTCTTTTAAAAACTCAATTCTTTTTATTTAAAAACCATAAAATCATTGTGAAAACATTTTAGAAAAAATATTTTACCCCTCTAGAAGACTCTGACATCTTCAAAATTTCAGATTCCAACGGAGATTCCGCCGGAAGGTAGGGATTTCGATGCCGAAATCTAGCCGGGTATTACACTTAACTTCTTTTTATACTTTTTTTACTATTATTTTGTTATCTGCTGCGAAAATATCTATTTACAAGGAAGAGAACCTGTGTCTTTGTATTGAACCTATTAGGAGTTTTGACTCACTAAGAAGATTCAAGCATTAGCATTTCTATTTTATAGGAATAAAGATGTTGCTTCTGTCAATAAAATTGAGATGAAAATGGTCTTAGGAGAAATTGCTGTTTAATTAATTTACTTTTTGATGTACGCATAAGCTTCATGCTTTTTTTTTTTTTGGTTCTGGTATATGTAGAATTTACATGTTGTTTTTTCTAATATATGCAAAAGCTACATGTTGTTTCTTTTTTTACTTGATGTTGTTAGAAAATCTTTATTAGAATCCCTCTTGAGGTTGTTCTTCAACATATCCTTCAAAGTTTAGATTTGCCTAATGCATGCTATCATATAAAACCATCATAAGATGATGTGCACTTAGTTAAATTGGTCTTCCCACATACGGATATGAAAGGGAATAAATATATCACTGAAAGGATAGCTGTTAGTATTCTTAGTCTTAATTATGCTAAACATCAAGCCATTGTCCAGGCTATAAACTGTTTGAATGCTCTATATGATTTTGAAGTGGAAGACTGTAACTTTAGGAACATAATTATATACCAAGATGCTCATGAACAGTGTCTTAAACAAATAAATGGGAGGGTCTATATTGAAGAGAATGAGCTACAGGCTTTGAGACAGGGATATAATACTATGCAGGAAAAATATTGATTGCTCAAAATGTCCTGCTAATCACTTTCAAAAATGTAAAGAAGTGTTAGGGTGTTCCTCAACAATTTCATTATTGATTGACTGTCATCAAGGTTGTAGTGGTTTAGTTTTTTGTATGTTTGAAGTGGACAGTCAAGATTGTGATGATTTAGTTTTTTGTATGTATAAAGTGGTTAGCTAGGCTGCAGTTTGACTGAGGTTATTTGTTTAGACATTTTTGTTGATGACCTATGTAACTAAGCTTTTCCTATCTTAATATATTAAGTTTTTCAATTTTAATGCTGTAACCCAAGTTTCAATACGAATGAACAGTATTATACTTAATTTGTTTTCCCCTGTCGGTTGGCGTATTTTAATTTAGCTTATGTATTGTTAGCTAGATGATTTAAAAGTATTTTCGAGAGGTTTTGTTTATTTTGTTTGATTTATTATTTATAAAACATATGATGTTGAATTTAGACGCGATGTAACTAATTAGTTTTTGTAATTTGATATGAGTGTTATATGCATGTTGTGCCCGTTCACACTATATGACTTTGATTTCTTAAAGCTTTTACTGTTATATAACTTATTTGACTGAGCTTGGATTGGTTGTTTATTGAACTATGATTATGAAAAAAATCTAAAATTATGCAAAACATAACAAAATTATTTTTGTTAGTGATATGCTTAGATAAATCAATAAGGTAAATACACAATTAATATAGAACTGCTAATACAGTTTTTTTGTGAACTTAAGAGAAAATGTGTGTTTATTAAAAAAAAGCTGCATGAATCATTTGGTTTACTATTTATAAAAACATATGATGGTGGATTTAGGCGCGCTCTAACTAATTAGCCTTTGTAAGTGTCCATTTATACTGCATCATAGAAAATCTGGAATCATACAAAATATAGTAAAATTGTTTTTCTCCGTTACGTGCTTAGACAAATCAATAAGGCAAGCACACCATTAATATAAAGCTACTAATACAATTTTTTGTGAACTTAAGAGAAAATATGTGTTTATTAAGAGGAAGCTGCATAAGTCTTTAGGTTTACTGTTCATAAAATATATGATGGTGAATTTTAATATAAGCGTTTTGTGCATGCTGTGTCTATTTACACTGCATCATTTTGAGTTATAGAAGTAAAGTGCCTAATTCTACTGGAATCTATAATGTAACAAGTCCAACTATCAGACTCAAAAGTATTTTGTTACTTGCATGGTGACTGAAGTGTCTTCATATCTTATAATCTACTGCCTTTTCTTTATAATCTACTGCCTTTTCTTTTTATTCTACTCATTTGTTTTAGAAGATGAATTTTACGTCTTCTAAACTACAACTATATTTTTTATATTGTGAATTCACATTTTCAGAGAAAAAACTCTTTAAGTGGACATGTTGATGAATTTAGGTATGATATAACTAATAAAATCTTTGTAGTTTGATATAAATATTTTGTATATGTTGTATCCATTTACACTGCATAGTTTTAAGTTCTTGCTGCTTTTGATATTGCATAACTTATTTCGTTCAGGTTGGACTGATTGTTTCCTCGACACTTGGTTTGGATAGGTATGTACCAATTGTCATCTGTATCTTTTTCATTAATTGATGTAAATCCGAGATTAGATGTACGCAATGCACAAATCTGCAATGATATCTTGCTAGAGTATAAGCAATATTTTCTTAAACTGATTTGTGTGTATGTCATTGCAGCAGGCATCTGTCCTTGAATTTACTTATTACATTAATCTTCAGAAGGATGTATCATTCCTGTTGATAATTGCATGCTCTTTGCTAAGAGATTTTCTGTCTATTTATTTTATGATGATTTTAGGATTAAGAGAAAACTGCTAATATAAAGCTACTAATACAGATTTCTTTGTGAACTTAAGAGAAAATGTGCATCTAGTAAGAGAAAGTTGCATAAGTCATTTGGTTTATTGTTTATAGAATATATGATGGTGAATTTAGATGCAATGTAACTAATTAACCTTTATAATTTGATATGAGCATTTAGTGCATGCTGTGTCCATTTACACTGCATTGTTCTGAGTTCTTGAAGTTTTTGCTATTGTGCAACTTATTTGACTAAGCTTGGGTCGGTTGTTTTCTGAACTATGATTAAGAAAAAAAATTGAATCATGCAAACAAAATAAAAATTGTTTCTATCAGTGATATACTAGGACAAATCAATCAGGCAAATACACAATTAATATAAAGCTATTAATATAGATTGATTTTGTGAACTTAAAAGAAAACGTGCGTTTGTTAATAGAAAACTGCATAAGTCCTTTTTGATAAGCTTGTGCTAGAGACCAGAGAAAGACATAATTTAGTTGCATAAAACGATTAACATCCTCCTAACTACATATAGTTTATCTGATAATGTAAATTTGACATGTGTGCTCATCAGTTGTTGTAAATTGAGCATCTCATTGCATGAAGATACATAGAGAACTGCCCTTCAATAACTTGCATGGTGACTTAAGTATTTTCATAACTTATCATCTATTGCCTTTTCTTTTATCCTACTCATTTATCTTAGAAAATGAGTTTTAAGGTTCATACGACATCTTTTTTTATTTATGATTCATTACTACTTGAAACTAGAGCAACAGAGGTGCATATCATTTCATTCTTTTAAAAATATTTTTTCATATGGCTGAAGTGGTTGGTCAGACTGTTATTTGATTGGAATTATTTACGATTTATATAACTGCACTTTTTTCTATCTTAATACATTAAGGTTACAATTTTAATAATGTAGCGCAAGTTTCAATGTGAATGAATAATATCATGCTGAATTTGTTTTCCATTGTTGGTTATTGAGTTTTTTATTGACCTTATGTATTTGTAGTATAGATGATTTAAAAGTATTTTCAAGATGCTTTGTTTGTGTTGTTTGGTTTACTGTTCATAGAACTACCGATATGAATTTATATGTGATGTGACAAATTAACCTTTGTAATTTGATATAAGAGTTTTATACATGTTGTGTCCATTTACACTATAAGTCCTGAGTTTTCGATTCTTCTGTTGTGGTTTAACTTATTTGATTAAGATTGGACTGCTTGTTTCTTAGACAGTGAATTAGAAGAGAATCTGAAATCATGCAGACCATAACAGAATTGTTGTTGTCGATAATATACTTAATCAAATCAATGAGGCAAACACACAATTAATGGAAAGCTGCTAATATAGATTTATTTTGTGAACTTAATTGTGTATTTATTAAGAGAAAGTTACATAGGTTCTTGGTGGAAAGTGTGTGCTTGAGATTGGATAAAGACAAATTTAGTAGCATAGGACAATTAACAGTCTCCTAACTGCGTGTAGTTTATCTGATAGTGTGAATTTGACACATATGTTCATCAGTTGTTGTAAATTGAACATCTCTTTGCAAGAAGATATATGGAAAATTATTCTTCAATTTGTTATGTGTATCTTCCTCATGAGCTGATGTGATTCTGAAATTAAATATACGCAGTGCACAAGTCTACGGTGACATCTTGCTAAAATATATGCATTATTTTCTTAAATTAATTTGTATACATAATCATTATAGCATTGCATCTGCCCTTAGATTTGCCTAGTATCTAATTATTTATGAAACATAAACCTTTCTAAATTTTTATATAATATAAATTTTAATAATCTTTTATGGTAAAAATTTAAAACTTCAAGTTGTTTTCAATTATAGCTATATATATATATATATATATATATATATATATATATATATATATTTAAACAAAAAATCAATTTTAGCTTAATTTTGAAATCTAGTATTAATAGGAGCTTGAGTAAATTTAGGGAACTACTTGAAATTAATGTGGCTTCTGTGTAAGGGAATATATATATATATATATATATATAGATACCAACAAAACTTAAGGATCACTCGACTTACAAAACATAAGAAATAAACAAAGCAACAAAGACTAAGGATTGTTTACTTTTAAAATAAAAAATTATTAAAATTAGTGGCTTCCAAGATCATAGCCAAATTCTGCTCCCAAGATCATAGCCAAATAATAACAGTAATTAACATAAATTTTTAAATGGTTTAGGGTTCCTGCAATCTTAACTTGGGATTCCCAGAATTAAGTCTGATTGTGGAGGGAGAAGAGAAAGGTGCCGTCAACACGGATTTACAATGTATATAAAACTTAAGAAACTTACTATATTAATAAAACTTGAGAATACTTACAGAACTTCTGAAGGGTTTTTAGAGAGAAGAAAAGAGTAGGGAAAGGATGAGAGAAATATTACAAGAGGGTAATATGATTGTGTGTCTTCACAAGGGGAAAGGCTCCCTATTTAAAGAAAATTTCCGAATCTTTACTGTTTTCATGTGATTAGATGAGAATGAAAATTTTACTGCTCATGAATAGTTTGTCTGCCACCGAATCTTTACTGTTTCTGTCTTTACCCTGAGTCTGAAGATGGGGATGAAGAGGTGTCCTTCTTTTTCTTTCCTTTTTTCTTTAGCTTTTCTTTCTTTTCTTTTTCTTTCTTTTTCTTTTCTTTTTCTTTCTTCAATCCATTTCTTTTTATCTTGTCTCTCTTGCTCTTTATTTTGATAGCTGGAAGTATTCCATAACAGTCATCTTCATTGCTGTCACAATAGGAAGATGTCGAATTTTTACTGGAGGATTACGTACTGGATGACGCTGTCGACTCCGCTTCCGAACTGGACTGTTTTTTATTTTTCCTTCTGCTGAGTGCTTTTCTTGATGAACTTTACTGGAGGATTTAATTTCTTCTTGCTTTAGTTCTTCAGGAGTTTTAGCCGCTGCAAGTAATGCCTGGCACTGAGCCTTCTGTACTCCAAATGAAGGTTGTTCTTGCAGAGTTAATTTACTAGCATAAGAGATAGTAGAAAACTGAGCTCTTTTGATGATCCAATTTTTTACAACAATTTCTGTGGTGGTATTTTTGAATGATCCCACCATTTTATTTTATGTTTTCTTACTATAACTGGAATATTGGATCCTGTCATACACTGAAAATCAAAAAACCATTGATATACCTAAGAGATAAAAAATTGCATACAAAAATACATTAAAGAAGGAATATATGTTTCACTTTGAGCTGGTTTATAATTAGTTTTAAAATACTGATATACTTAAAGTACTTTTGGTGATAAAATTTCATCAATAATACCTCTATATTGCCACCATCTCAAAAACTAATTGGAAAATCTGGTGGTTATTTTAATACTATGTTGATCAAAATATATTAACCACGAGTGAGTAATGGTAGGGTTTTGAATACTAAAAATATTCTTCCATGCATCTATATAATCAAAATAATTATATGAAGTACAATACTTTTTTAAATTTTTAAATGTCAGAGCAGTGTATAAATTCGAGATCAGCCAATCTTTTGGATAGATGACCCATTTTATTTATATAGAAGAATATACTACTATATTTTTATGGTTTTTATCAAAATTATGTTTTATTTTTACTAAATCCGTTTCTTCCAAAATACTACAATAATATTCTTGAGGTTTTGAAAGATTTTTTGGTGTGAAATACCAATTCTCAAGATAATATTTTTGAATTACTTCCCATGGGTTTATATCATTAAAACCATTTTCAACTTCTATTTCAAATTCTGAAATATTCTTTAAAAACCATTTATGAAAACCAGTATTATATCCATAGGAAGATTGGATTTTTGGTGAATCCACAGCCTTCAATGGATTTGATGAGTCTTTACTGTCTACTGTTTGAGACAGACTAGCCGTACTATGAGCGGGTACGATGGCTTTAGATTTAGCATTCATACTTAAGTCTCCTGACGAAGACGCCATATTCTGTATTGCTTTAATCACTTCTGGTGATTGGCTTAGTTCTTCAATTCATTTCTTTAGATCTGTCTGACTCTGGTCTTTTAACTGGAGTTTTAGGGTTTGGTTTAAATCTTCTGAATGCTCTGAAAGAGCTTTAGGAGTAAAGCTTGAGATGGACTTTATTTCTTTCTGTTTATTCTTCTTTCTCCCCATTGTTCTGTAGAAATTCTCTAGTTAGAAAATCTAGTATATTATTATTACTTCCTTTAATATACTCAATATCAAAATAAAAAATACTTAAAAGTGCTTACCATCTAGCAAAAATTTGTTTAGAAGCAAGATTTTTGACATCTTTCTTTAAAATATATTTTGCTGATTTACAATCAATTCTGACTAAAAATTTTTGATTTAACAAATCAGATTGAAATTTATTTATACATATTGCTATACTCAAAATTTCCTTTTTAATGGTTGAATAATTCATTTGAGCCGAATTCCAGTGTCCTGAAGTTAACCGAATTATTCTTTCTTTATTATCTATAATTTGTTTTAAAATTCCCCCATATCCTATATCCGAAGCATCTGGTTCTACAATTTTAAGTACTGTTGGATTAGGAATATATAAACATGGAATTTCCTTTACTAATGATTTAATATGTCTTACTATGCTTGTATGTTTATTAGTCCATGGTCCTGGATTTTTCTTTAACCTGTTATGAAGCGGTTTTATCATTCTGTTTAGATTTGGATAAAAATCAATGATATAATTTAGATATCCAAGGAACCTTTGTAATTGAGTTTTATTTATTATTTCATCGGGAAATTTATCTCCAAATACCATTGTTCTTTCAATTGGTTGAATTATTCCTTACTCAATATAATGACCTAGAAATCTGGTTTTAGTATCAAATAAATGCATTTTAGTTTTACTCAACGCTAACCCATTCTTCTTTATAATCATGCCAAATGTTTTTAGATGTTTAAAATGTTCTTCAATAGTTTGACTGAATATTAAAACATCATCAATATAAACAATACAAAATCTTGAAAATATATTAAAAATATCATTCATAATTCTTTGAAATTCTGATGGTGCATTTTTTAAATCAAAAGGCATAACGTTCCATTCATATTGTCGAAACGGAACAGTAAATGCAGTTTATAACGATCTTTAGGATGTATTTGAATATGGCAATAACATGATTTCATATCAAATTTACTAAAAATATTAGGATTAAATAATTTATTTAGAAGGTCTCTTTTATTTAGGATAGGGTACATAATCCATTTTAGTGATTTATTTAATGGTTTATAATTTATAACTAATCTAGGTATTCCTCTTTCAATTTCTGCATTTTTATTGACATAAAAAGCTGCACATGACCAAAGACTTCTTGATTTACTTATTAATTTCTTATCTTCAAGGCTTTTAATTTCCTTTTTATAATGTTCCATTAAATTTGGTTTCATTTGAATTGGTCTTGCCTTAGTTGATATCATCTTTTCATCAAAATTTTCTTCATACGGTAAGTCTACTATATGTTGTTTTCTATTTCAAAAAGCATTTGGATGTTCTGATCATAATTCCTTTTCCATATAATTTTTTAAACTTTCTATTTTAGTCTTTACAATGTTTTGTCCTAATTGATTTTTTATTCTATTTAAATGTACATTATTCTTTAAATCTCTTAGGTCTTCTGTTTTGGATTTTATTATTGAATTTATTTCCATTGCTCTAATGGAATGCGCTTTTATTAGATTTAAATTTTTTCTTTTAGGCTTCTTTGTAAATACTAATTTTGTTGTTTTGCTTTTTGTCTTAAACTTTATACAGTCATCTTTTACTAAATAAGGTGTTATAAGATTTATAAATGGTGTTCCTAATATTACCATGTGATTTATTTGTTGAGATAGTAAGAATACAGTATTTATTTCTAGATTCTGATTTACTATTATTGCTTCCGTCTTTCCTAAAATATTTAAATTACTTTTATTTGCAGTTGTTAACTTTTCTTTAGTTTCTTTCCAAAATCTTTTAGGTATCAAGCTCGATTTTACACTGTTTAGATATGCTCCTGTATCAAATAATGCTATAGTATCTATTATAAATTCTTCTGTTAATTTTATTAAATATTTTCTAGAAGTTATTTGTTGTAATAGTAGTATAAAATTATCATCTACTTCTTTACTATCTAATTGACTTATTTCATTTTGTTCTTCCTCCTCTTCTATTTCTGATGAAGAAGATGATTCAGAAATTAATTGATCTTCTAATAGTTTTATCCTTTTTGCATCTTTTTGAAGTTGATTTTTTAATTCTTTTACTTCTGCTTTATTATTCTTATTTCTTTATTTAAATCTTCTATAGATGTTTTTTCTTTTAATTATTTATTTTCACTTAATATTTTGGTTAAATCATACGTTTATTTATTTATTTTAGGGACATTGTGGTCAACTTCTTCTGCTTCATCAAAGTTTTTAATTAATTTTTTAAGAAATTTTTCTTTAATACTACTATCTTCAATATTATTTATTAATTCTAATAAGGAACTTTGTTCTTTAGTTAAAACACTTATTGTATTTTCTGACGAACTAGTATGTAATTCATCTATTTGATTTTCACTTTTTATTATATCCAATTCTGAAGCTTCAGAATCTATATATAATTCTTGAATTTTATTTATGACTTCTTCATCTAGACTTAATTCATTTAGTTTTTTTATTAAACTTACAAAATTTAGATGTATGCCCTTTCTTTCCACAATTATAACATGTTAAATCATTAAATGATTTCTTTTTTTCGTTTTTACTTGTTTGTGCATTCTTTTTATACTTTCTATAAGGTTTATAATTTCTCTTTTTATAGTATTCTTCTTTATTAGGTTTTGCTATATATCATTTTCTGTAATATTGGTTCTTCTTATAATGCTTTCTTGGTTGCGATTTTAAACATTGACCATTACAACTCTTATTTTGACCTATTCCATAATCAAACTATTTACAAAAAGATCTTAGTTCTTATTTAGTTTTATGCATTTCATATTTTAAAGTTCTTTGTAATTTTAGATCGTGGCAAATTTGTAAATCGTCCTTTTGAATTATACTTATCAATTGTCTATATGTCATTTTACTATAAGGTATTGGGTTTCCAAATTGTTGTTTTATATTATTTCGTACTTTCTCTCCTAGGAAATAAGGAAGTCCTGCTAAAAATTTTTCTTTCCAAAAATCTTAATTTGAATCTTCTCTTAGCATTAACATAGTAAAAAATATAGTTTTATAATACTGAAAATCACTCAATTTTTTATATTTTAAATTACTTAATAACTCAGCATTTTTATCTTTTAAATGTGATAGATCTCCAATAAATTGTAAAGAAATTGTTAAAATTAATGTTGATACTACATCTTGGATAGTTTCTCCATTCTCATTATATATTGGTTCACCTTGACTATTTATTTGAATTGAATTTAATATGCCTATTTGTTCTTGATCAGTTCAATGATAATCCCACCAACCTTTTAATTGACCTATAAATCCTGCTATAATTATTTCAGCAATTGCCCTATCTGAAGTAAACGACTGAGTTTTATATGCATTAGCTGCCATCGTCATTTGTTGTAATAGACTTAAAATATTATATTCAGATAATCCATCTATATTCCATTCATATACTGTTGACGCATTATATTTAAAATGAGAAGTAATATTTAGTTTATCTAATATTCCTAAATATGGTGCTCTATTAACTATTTCTTTGTGTAATATAGGATTTATTTCAAATTGTTTTGCATCTTCTAATTCTGGTTGACTTTGTTCTGTTTCGGTTTGTGATTCTTCCTCTTCTATTACATTTATATTTCTTGACTGTGGTGTTTCTGGTGCTACATTTTTACTAGATTCTGACGTTTCTATTTTACTTAACTGCTCTTTTAGAGTTTGTAAGAATTCAATTTTATTTTTTAATTCCTTTTGGCTTGAGCTAGATACTTGATATGGTCTAAAGATATGTGACATTAAGCCTAAAACAAAAGAATAAAGCATGATCAAATAAAAAACTTTTGGCCATGGTGGGTGAAAGGAAACAAGGAAAGAGAGGACAACCTTAGTGCATGTATTCTACACTGTAATTCTTCAATTTGGGAGTTTAGGGGAGGCTGATTAAGTGGTACTTAGGCTCAAAAGAAAAAGGGGCTTGATTGACTAAGTTATTTATTGCTTGAGGACAAGCAAAAAGCTAGGTGTGGGGGTATTTGATCAAGCATAATTTAGCCACATTTTTATAATCTTTATTACTGTTTAATTACACATTTTTCTCGTTTAATTTATGTTTTTATGATGTTTTTGCAGAAAAGGAGAAAACTGGAAACTTGGAGAAAAACTGTAGAAAAAGCTGAAAAATTGATTGGGTCGAAGTGATTTGGCCAAATCACTTGCAGAAAGCTGAAGCAGAAACCTGGAAGCAACTCACAGAGACGATCTGGGCAAGCGATTTGGGCAAATCAACTGCCCAAATCAAACTGACGCAGACAAGGACAGCAGCGTGGGAAAAAGGAAAATTCAGAATTTCAAAAGTGTTGGAGTTCTATCCTACTTCAAACATCACAAGACCAATCCTATGATATTTCCAAGAGTCACTCCTAAGAAAGACTTTCTCCAAGAAGAAGATTTATTCATGATTAAATACAAAAGCAAAGAAGGAATAAAAGACTACAAAAGACCAAGTCAAATTAGGATTCCAAATCCTAATTGGACTAGGACTCTTTACCTATAAAAGGAGACAGCCACAAACCAACAAAGAGGGCATCAAAAATTCTGCAGAAATTTAGCAGCAACACAGCAGCTCTCTTCTTCTACTTTTCTTCTTTCTTTTTGTATTTTTTGTCCACCATGAGTGGCTAAACATCTTCTTTTCTAGTTGAAGTTGGAAAATTTCAGTTTTGTGATGAATTGAGAGATTTAAAACTCCATTATTAAACTTCTATTTTTCAATATTTATACAACTTGTTATTCATGCTATTATTGCTTTGCTATTAGAATCAATTAAGGCCTGTTGCTTTTAATTGCATAAGTGATAAATTGTTAGTGTAAATAATTTAGGTCCGTAATTGCTTAGGTTGTTTGAACACAAGCACACTTGGTTGCATAATCTAAACTTGATCACTCAATTGGCAAGGTTAAAATTAGGTTTCTCTAAGTCTTAATGCAGTCAATAGTTGAAAAGTAAAAAACCCCAAGGACATTCCTTAGCAACTTGTTGACTAGTGTTTGATTAGCAAACGTTTCCTAGTCAAACTAAAACTAAGGAGGAATTTGATTGTGAGAAGCGCCTTCCACAACCTAAACTAATTTATTGAAATAAATAGGAGTATCAAAGAATCAATGATCAATTCTAAACAACTGAAATAGATCCATACTTCAACTAGAGCTTTTCTCCCATTGATTTACTCATCTTTTCAAATTATTGTTTTCTCTTACGTACTTAGTTTTAATTTTAGTTCTCTATCATCAAAACAAACCCCCCTCTTTTTATTTATTTTTATTATTTACTTGTCCAAGTCATAATTAGAAAGATCTTTAGTGTCAAATCCCTGTGATTTGACCTTATTGCCACTATCTATAAATTAATTTGTTGATTGATAATAGGTTTATTTTTGATGGCTTCGACAACCAATATTAGTAACAGAAGATATAGGAAGAGAGTCAAATATACCATCAGTAATATATGCAACATATAAAGAAAATGAACATAAACCTATAATCCAAACTTTAGTAAAATCTAGAATGAAATGAATAGATTATAGTTCTTCAGTTCCACAGGCAGTATATAATTCAGTAGAAAATTATATAAATTAGCAAGCTGAACAAGCGGCTTCACCGCCATCCTCGCCGTCGGCATCTGCCATAACGAAAAACATAAATAACATAAATAGAGAATTAAATGTAATTAGTAAAGAAAAGATTGAAAAGAAATTTATCAAAGAAATAACAAAAACAAAAAATTTAAGTAAATTAAATAAAATAGTTAAAGAAAATAATTTTAAAAAATTAAAGGAAAAATACTTTGAATATATTAAAAATAACAAAGAAATAAAATTTTTTAAGTGGTTTAAATTATATAAAACAAAAAGTATTAACTCGATAACGGTAAGAGATAAAAGACCAGAATAGATAATAAATGATACAGTAATCCAAAGTGAATTTCCACCTAAAACAACAAGTAAAATATTGCATGGAGATAAGGAAACAATCTATGCATCTTATAAAATAGCTAAAGAAAATGATACAGATAAAAAGATAATATAACAAAATAATTTTAGTAATGCAAGTCTAATATGCATAGGGACTCAATTAAAAAAGATGGAAAATCTTTTAAAAAATAGACAGATAGAAGAAAACACGTATCTTTAAACCATATCAAGCATCTAGCTCAAGTCAAAAGGAATTAAAAAATAAAAATGAATTCTTACAAACTCTAAAAGAGCAGTTAAGCAAAATAGAAACGTCAGAATCTATTAAAAATGTAGCACCAGAAACACCACACTCAAGAAATATAAATGTAATAGAAGAGGAAGAATCACAAACCGAAACAGAACAAAGTCAACCAGAATTAGAAGATGCAAAACAATTTGAAATAAATCCTATATTACACAAAGAAATAGTTAGTAGAGCACCATATTTAGGAATATTAGATAAACCAAATATTACTTCTCATTTTAAATATAATGCGTCAATAGTATATGAATGGAATATAGATGGATTATCTGAATATAATGTTTTAAGTCTATTACAACAAATGACGATGGCAGCTAATGCATATAAAACTCAGTCGTTTGCTTCAGATAGGGCAATTGCTGAAATAATTATAGCAGGATTTACAGGTCAATTAAAAGATTGGTGAGATTATCATTTAACTGATCAAGAACAAATAGGCATATTAAATTCAATTCAAATAAATAGTCAAGGTGAACCAATATATAATGAGAATGGAGAAACTATCCAAGATGTAGTATCGACATTAATTTTAACAATTTCTTTACATTTTATTGGAGATCCATCATATTTAAAAGATAAAAATGCTGAGTTATTAAGTAATTTAAAATGTAAAAAATTGAGTGATTTTCAGTATTATAAAACTACATTTTTTACTATGTTAATGCTAAGAGAAGATTCAAATCAAGATTTTTGGAAAGAGAAATTTTTAGCAGGACTTCCTTATTTCCTAGGAGAGAAAGTACGAAATAATATAAAACAATAATTTGGAAACCCAATACCTTATAGTAAAATGACATATGGACAATTGATAAGTATAATTCAAAAGGAAGATTTACAAATTTGCCACGATCTAAAATTACAAAGAACTTTAAAATATGAAATGTATAAAACTAAACAAGAACTATGATCTTTTTGTAAACAGTTTGATTATGGAATAGGTCAAAATAAGAGTTGTAATGGTCAATGTTCAAAATCGCAACTAAGAAAACATTATAAGAAGAACCAATATTACAGAAAATGATATGTAGCAAAACCTAATAAAGAAGAATACTATAAAAAGAAAAATTATAAACCTTATAGAAAATATAAAAAGAATGCACAAACAAGTAAAACCCAAAATAAGAAATCATTTAAGGATTTAACATGTTATAATTGTGGAAAGAAATGGCATACATCTAAATTTTGTAAGTTTAATAAAAAACTAAATGAATTAAGTCTAGATGAAGAAGTCATAAATAAAATTCAAGAATTATATATAGATTCTGAAGCTTCAGAATTGGATATAATGGAAAGTGAAAATCAAATAGATGAATTACAGACTAGTTCGTCAGAAAAATCAATAAGTGTTTTAAGTAAAGAACAAAGTTCCTATTAGAATTAATAAATAATATTGAAGATAGTAGTACTAAATAAAAATTTCTTACAAAATTAAGTAAAAGCTTTGATGAAGTAGAAGAAGTTGACCACAATGTCCCTAAAATAAATAAACAAACGTATGATTTAACCAAAATACTAAGTAAAAATAAACAATTAAAAGAAAAAAACATCTATAGAAGATTTAAATAAAGAAATAAGAATAATAAAAGCAGAAGTAAAAGAATTAAAAAATCAACTTCAAAAAGATGCAAAAAAGATAAAACTATTAGAAGATCAATTAATTTCTGAATCATCTTCTTCATCAGAAAGAGAAGAGGAGGAAGAACAAAATGAAATAAGTCAATTAGATGATAAAGAAGTAGATGATAATTTTATACTACTATTACAAGAAATAACTTCTAGAAAATATTTAATAAAATTAACAATTAAATTATTAGAAGAATTTATAATAGATACTGTTGAACCTAAATGTTCTAATCCTTGTTTTGATAATTAATAAATAATTGGTATGCTACTAATTATCTTCAAAGGTGTTTGTGTTGAGCTTGTAGGTCCCTTACCAATAAGAATGAAATTGCTTCTATCTCAAAAGAGAAAAGTGCCTATTTTGGAAGTATACCACAAGAAAGGGATAAGAAAGTATTTTTATTTATACTTTGTTTAATTCTATTCATTGTGAATTTCAATTAATTAATTGTGATGGCTCAAGGTTGCTTTCATCTCTAAAAGTTTTTTTTAGATATGGCCAAATTTTAAGAAATTGTCTTTTAGGGACTAAAATGATATTTTCCAAAAGTAATGATTTAGAAATTATTTTTTATCAAAATCAAAGATCTAAAAATATGGGTTACAAAAATTCAAACGGATTGAAAAATGGATTTTTATAGCCTAAGTTATGATTTTTCAAAGAATTTAATAAAATATTTTTTGCCCCCTAAAGCCAACCTTCGGCTTCCGAAAGTCAGGGACAGAGACGAAAGTCTCACATGTTCGGCCGCCGAAAGTGTGTTTTCATCCTGCCCCCTAAAGTACATCCTTCGGCTTCCGAAAGTGAGGAACAGAGACGAAAGTCCTGTATGTTCAGCCGCCGAACATTGGCTTTCGGCCGCCGAAGGTGGTTTGCCCCCTAAGCTAAATGTTTGGCTTCCGAAAGTGAAGGACAGAGGCAAAAGTCACCTATGTTCGGCCGCCGAACATTACCTTCGGCCGCCGAAAGTGTGCTTTTAAGTCAGCCTCCGAAGCCTAAAGTTTGGCTTCCGAAAGAGAGGGACAGAGACGAAAGTCCCACATGTTCGGCCGCCGAACTTAAACTTTAGGCCGCCGAAAGTCCTTTTTTAAAGAGTGATGTTCTTCACCTCAATTGGTTCGGCCGCCGAACTTTAGCTTAGGCCGCCGAACCTGAATTTCTCTGAGAAAGATATAACGGTTATTTCTGAACATGAACGGCTCTATTTGCATTTAATGCATCCCCAACGGCCATATTTATGACTGAACTATAAATACAATGAGTTTTTGATGTGAAGAGGTTACAACAACCATCTAAGCAAATATTTATTGAGATCACAGCATTTTTCATTCTCTCTCTCTCAAAACCTTGAGCCAAAGCATTGATTTCTTGAAAGCTTGTTTTGAGTTGTAATTGGTTGGCTTTTCAGAGTGAGTAAAGGTTGTTGAGAGATTCTATTGTTGTGAGTGTGGCATTGAGCAAAGAATTGCTCTTGAGTGAAAAAGAGATTTGTAAAGAGCAAAGGCTTGCTCTAAGATTGTAAGGGTTTTATTCTTCACCCAAAGAAGAGTTGATAGTGGAGTTGAACTCTCAAGGTGGACCTTGAGGAGAGGACCTAGGCTTGGGATAGCTGAACCTCTATAAATTCTTGCGTTGATTATCTTCTTCTTTATTGCCTTCTAATTTGTGCTTTTCCCTTTAAATTTTTTATAAACCCAATTCACCCCCCCTCTAGGGTTGCTTCAAGGGACAACAAGTGGTATCAGAGTTGAGTCTCCCTATCTTGAAGATTTAATTATCTTGGAGTAAAGATCAAATGGCAGCCCTCAATTCTCAAGAAGGTCAATCGGTTGTGAGACCACCTTTCTTTGATGGAAATGACTTTCTATATTGGAAAAATAGAATGTATTATTTCCTCAAATCGGAAGGAGTTGATTTGTGGGATATTATAGAGAATGGTCCCTTCTTTCCCACAAGAGTGATAGATGGAAACCAAGAGCAAAAACCTAAGAGTGAATGGAGTGAACTAGAGAAGAGAAGGGTAGCCCTTAATGACAAAGCCATTCACATCTTATTTTGTGCTCTTAGTAGAAGTGAGTATAACAAAGTGTGCATGAAGTCTACCGCAAAGGAAATTTGGGATGCTTTGGTTGTCACTCATGAAGGAACTAATCAAGTCAAAGAAAACAAGATGGAATCCCTCATTTACCAATATGAGTTGTTCAAAATGAAATCCGATGAAACTATTAGTCAAATGTATGATAGGTTTATTGAGATCATTGGAGGGATGAAATCTCTTGGGAAGACATTCACAAATGAAGAGTTGGTGAAGAAAATCCTTAGATGTCTACCTAAAGAATGGCTACCAAAGGTAACTTCTTTAAAGGATGCCAAAGACTTGAGCAAAGTGCAATTGGATGAACTCTTGGGGAATCTCATTGACTATGAGATGACTCTAAAGAGAGAGCAAGTGGAGGAACCTAGCAAGATGAAAAAGAACATTGCTCTAAGGGTAGCCTCCGAAGATACTAGTGAGGAAGAAGAAGAGATAAGTGAGGAAGAACTAGCCTTGGTAACTAGGAGAATAAGGAAGTTGCTTCTTCAAAATAAAAAGTTCATCCCAAGGAAGAATTTTAGAAAGGAAAAGGGTGAATCAAGCAAAAAGGAAGTTGTCATTTGCTATGAGTGTAATAAGCCGGGTCACTACAAAGTGGATTGTCCCAAGTTGAAGAAGCCTATCAAGAAGTTCAAGAAGAAGGCCTTCAAAGCAACATGGGATGAGTCAAGTGATACCGAAGAGGAGGAGGTTGGTGATGAAATTGTCAACATGTGCTTCATGGCTCTAGAGGAAAGCTCCGATGAGGTAACTATACTTGATGACTCTACTTTATGTGATGATGTTGTTGAGTTTTCATATGATGAACTTGTAGGTGCTTTAAAATTGATGAATGATGAGCTTGAAAAGAGTCATAAGAAAAACAAGTTTTTGAAATGTGAGTTAGCTAGCTTGAAAAAGGAAAGTGAGAACTCACCTAAGGAACCTTTACCCTTAAATGATCCTTTACAAAAATCCTTAGATGAGCTCTCATTAGAAAATAAAAAGTTGAAAAATGAAGTCCTTGAGTTGAAAAATTCTCTTTCAAAATTTTTAAAAGGCAAGGACAAACTTGATGAAATTTTAGACTCTCAAAGGTCTCCTAGTATCAAGTATGGCCTTGGCTATGATAAATCAACTCAAGTAAACTTTTCTAAAACCGTTTTTGTTAAAGCTACTAACTCACATGAACCTAAGGTTTCTAGCTCAAATGGAAATGTGCCTAAAGCCTCTACTAGTAATATGTCTATGAGAAATGCACATGTACATCAATCCACTAGTTACAACACTCATATAAGACACACACCTAGGCAATTTGCATATAAGAGAAATGATCATTATAGAACACACACTTCTAGTTCACAAAATCACCACTCTAATCATATCTCTTGCTCACATGCTTTTAATAAACAAAGGAAAAATGGCCACATGAGAACTCAAACACACTCACTCACCTATGGACCTAGAATAAGAAGGTTCAATAGTCATTGTCACTATTGTGGCAAGTTTGGTCATACCAATTATAAGTGCACTATTAGAAAATTGCATCTTGGATATGGTAGTATATGGAGATTGGATAGTGGAATGACTAACCCCCAAGGACCCAAGTACATTTGGGTACCTAAAAGTGTTTGAATTCCTTTTTCTAGGTGTGCTTGAAATCCTCAAAAATTGAAAGCAAATGGTATCTAGATAGTGGATGTTCAAGGCACATGACCGAAAATTCAAGCCACTTCATCTCTCTTGAAAAGAAAGACGGAAGTGGACAAGTAACTTTTGGAGACAATGGAAAAGGTAAAATTGTTGGCATAGGTAAAGTCGATAAGGAAAACTCTCCTATTCTTGATAAAGTTCTATTAGTTGATGGTTTGAAGCATAATTTATTAAGTGTAAGTCAATTATGTGATAAAGGTTGTAGAGTTATCTTTGAACCAAAATCATGTTTTGTTTCTAGAATGTCGGATAACAAAATATTGTTTGTTGGTGAAAGAGTTGAAAATATTTATCTTATTGACTTACAAGCTATGACTAACCAAGATATGAAGTGCTTTGTGTCTATTAGTGATAACTCTTGGATTTGGCATAGAAGGCTTTCTCATGCTAGCATGGATCTCCTAAAAAATTTAAGCAAAGATGAGCTAGTTGATGGCCTTCCAAAGATCAAATATGAAAAGGACAAAGTATGTGATGCATGTCAAATGGGTAAGCAAGTTAAGAGTTCCTTTAAAGCTATTAATAAGGTAATCTCTTCTAGACCTTTGCAACTCTTGCATATGGATTTATTTGGTCCAACTAGAGTAGCTAGTCTTGGTGGCATGCATTATGGTTTTGTTATAGTTGATGACTACTCTAGGTATACTTGGGTTGTGTTCCCTGCTCATAAGGATGATTATTTTGATGCTTTTAAAAGTTTTACAAAGAAATTTCAAAATGAAAAGGGTTTTCAAATTTCTTCAATAAGGAGTGATCATGGTAGAGAATTTGAAAATGAAAAATTTGAAGTCTTTTGTAATAAGTTAGGGATCACTCATAATTTTTCATCTCCTAGGACTCCCCAACAAAATGGTGTTGTTGAAAGAAAAAATAGAACTCTTTTAGATATAGGGAGGACTATGTTAAGAGAATATAATTTACCTACTTATTTTTGGGCGAAAGCCATAAATACGGCTTGTTATGTTTCAAATAGAGTTTTAATTAGACCTCTCTTAAATAAGACTCCTTATGAGCTTTGGAATGGAAGGAAACCTAGAGTTAGTTATTTTAGAGTTTTTGGTTGGAAATGCTTCATATTAAATAATAAGGATAATTTAGGCAAATTTGACTCCAAAACCGATGAAGGTATCTTCTTGGGATACTCTATTTCTAGTAAATCATATAGAGTATTTAATAAAAGAACTTTGATAGTTGAAGAGTCAATGCATGTTGTTTTTGATGAATCTAATCCCTTTGCTCCTAGAAAGGAGGTATCTTGTGATGATAATCTTGTAGGTAACCTTGATGAGTTGACCTTTGAAGATCCTCAACCTCATGGAGATCAAAGTCAACCCAAGGAGGATTCAATAGAGGCAAAGGAAGATGAAGTTGGACTTCAAGAGCAACAAATGCAAATTACACAAAGTCAAGGAGTCCAACATGACTTGCCAAGGGATTGGGCCTACAAGAAGGATCATCCCAAGGATTAAATAATTGGTGATGCATCACAAGGGGTAACTACTAGATCTTCTATTAGACATGTATGTAATAATATTGCATTCATATCTCATATAGAACCTAAATCTATAGATGAGGCTATTAGTGATGAGAGTTGGGTTCTTGCTATGCAAGAAGAACTCAACCAATTTGAAAGAAACAAGGTTTGGACCTTAGTTTCTAGACCAAAACATCACCCCACCATAGGCACCAAATGGGTGTTTAGAAATAAGCTTGATGAAGATGGCAATATCATTAGAAACAAAGCTAGGTTGGTAGCTAAAGGCTATAACCAAGAGGAGGGCATAGACTATGATGAAACATTTGCCCCCGTAGCTAGATTAGAAGCCATTAGAATCTTGCTTGCATATGCATCATACATGAATTTTAATCTCTTTCAAATGGATGTGAAAAGTGCTTTTTTAAATGGTTTTATTGAGGAGGAGGTTTATGTTGAGCAACCTCCGGGGTTTGAAAATCATGACCTTCCAAATCATGTTTTTAAATTGTCTAAAGCTTTATATGGTTTAAAACAAGCTCCAAGAGCTTGGTATGAAAGACTAAGCAATTTTCTTTTGCAAAATGGTTTTTCAAAAGGCAAAGTGGATACAACACTCTTTGTAAAAAATCATGAAAATGACATCCTTGTAGTACAAATATATGTTGATGATATTATATTTGGTGCTACTAATGTGTGTTTGTGTGAAGAGTTCTCAAAAGTTATGAAAAGTGAGTTTGAGATGAGCATGATGGGAGAACTCAAATTCTTCCTTGGGCTTCAAATCAAACAAGCTAAGGATGGCATCTTCATCAACCAAGCCAAATACACAAAGGAGCTAATCAAAAGGTTTGGAATGGAGAATAGCAAGCCTAGTAGAACTCCAATGAGCACAAACACCAAGCTTGACAAGGATGAAAAGGGTAAGCCTATTGGTGAAAAGCTCTATAGAGGTATGATCGGAAGCCTTTTATATCTCACCGCATCTAGACCGGATATCATGTTTTCCGTATGCTTATGTGCACGTTTTCAATCATGTCCTAAAGAGTCTCATTTGCATGCCGTTAAACGCATTCTTAGATATTTAAATGGTTCATTGCATTTGGGGTTATGGTATCCTAGAAGTACATCCTTTAGTTTATGTTCCTACTCGGATGCCGACTGTAATACCCGGCTAGACTCCGGTATCGGAATTCCTACCGTCCGGTGGAATCTCGGATGTCGGAGACCTTTAGAAGGGTAGAATCATGTTTTATAAAAATGTTTTCATGTTTTAATGGTTTTAAGTATGAAATTAAATGAGTTTTTGCATGAAAATAGCATTGGAGGAAAACCCAGGTTCGGCCGCCGAAAGTCAAGTTCGGCCGCCGAACATGCATGCGTTTTGGAGGCACGTTAGGCCCCCGAAAGCATGAGAAGTTCAGGTTCGGCCGCCGAAAGTCAAGTTCGGCCGCCGAACATTGCATGGATGCGGAGGCACATTCGGCCCCCGAACGTGGCCTGGCCAGCCACCTATAAATGGGGCACTTAGCCGAAATGGGCGAGCTTTCTCCCATTTTCGGCCACAGCAAGCTTCCGACCTTCCTTTTTCAACTCTTGTGTTCTTCCTCCAAATCTCTTCCATTTTTCTTAAGTTTTAAACTCACATTGCAAGTTTTAAGCTTTTGAAACCAAGTTTTGGAGCTTTGGGAACTCAGGAGCTCATTTTCGTGGATCTCCAAGTTTGGGTCGTCTTCCTCTCGATCTTCAAGAGGTAAGAGCCGATCTTAAGCTCCTTATGTGTTTTAAGTAAGTTTTAAGTGATTTTATGGGGTAGAATGGCATGTATAGGGTTGTATGAGTTTTTAAGTAAATGTTAGGTTTTATGTGATTTTTGAGCAATGTGGCATGTTTGAGTATGTTTGAAGTGTTGTAGTTGGGGTATATGCTTGTTTGAGGCCCCTAGGAGCTTGTATGCATGTTTTGGTTGAGTGGTATGCATGATTGGTGAGTTTGGAGGCGAAAATGCACAAGGGAGCCAAGTTTCTGCCCTTTGGCAGAAACCAGGTTCGGCAGCCGAAGGCACTTTCGGCCGCCGAACATGGCTGGGGAGGCAGGCCTTTCGGCTGCCGAAGTTGCCCCCGAAAAGAGACTTTCGTCTCTGTCTGGGACTTTCGGCCGCCGAAGGTGCCGCCGAACCTACCTGAGTTTCGTCTCTGTCCAGGACTTTCGGCCGCCGAAGGTGCCGCCGAAAGTGCCTTGTTCAGCCACTTCATGCATATCTCTATGTGATATTTTCAGGATGTTTTAGGGGGTTTTTGGGGAATGTAATAGAGTTATGTTTATGTATGTTTGGTCCCTCATTGGAGTCCACCTGTGTAGGTTCGGACCCGAGGAACCAAGGACCCCAGCAGTGAGCCAGCTGCTACAGAGTTTGTCAGAGTCAGCCAGAGGTGAGTGGAACTAAACTTAACCTTTTAAATTAAGAAATGAAATGCTTTTGTCATGCTTCATGCATCATGATCATATTATAGGTTGTTTGCATTAGAATTCACGACTATGCCACATTGTATTGTTGTGATAGATGATAGTGGATGGACATTAGGATGATTCATTAGCCTTCTATATACGAAGTCCTGTGGTGCCCATAATAGGGCCGGGCAATACGAAGTCCTATGGTGCCCATAATAGGGCCGGGCAATAACTCCGAGTACGAAGTCCTGTGGTGCCCATAATAGGGCCGGGCAATACGAAGTCCTGTGGTGCCCATAATAGGGCCGGGCATGGAGTTGAGGGATTTTTGAATCAGTCCATCCGTGGTGTGATTTGTTTGTGCAGTGACGCATTCATGATAGCATGTTTTAAATATTTTCTTTTACAGTTCTACTCACTGGGCATCTAGCTCACCCCTCTCCCCTAACCCCCAGGTTTGCAGGTACGGGATAGATAGAGAAGGCAAGAAGAAAAAGTCATATGTATGTAATAGTTAGTTTGTGGACATGACAATTGTATTATGATGAAATGTAAAAATATTCAGGATGTTATGTAATGAGGTTATTGAGGATAGAGTTATGCTTGACCATAATGTATTGTTAATCCCTTTTGTATATACATGATCTTATGTTATGATGTTTATGTAAACTAACTCAACACAGGTTGTTTTGCCTTTAAGGCTTGATGAGATCCCACAGAGGGACTATGTTATGTATATGTTCAGAGTATGCACATGTTGAGTTAGTAGATGACAGTTTGTATGAAGAAAAGTTTTAATTTTTATGCATGTTGTTGATCATGTATGGGATTATACAGGCTTACAGGTTATATGTCAGGCTTGCTACGGGTCCCGGCGGCCTTAAGTCGACCCGGATCCTAGCGCCGGTAGCGGTCCGGATTTCCGGGGCGTTACACCGACTTTACCGGAAGCATTCTTGATAGGAAAAGTACCTCGGGTACTTGTCAACTTCTAGGACAATCTCTTGTTTCTTGGTGTAGCAAGAAACAAAATTCGGTTGCACTTTCAACCGCTGAAGCCGAATATGTGGCGGCGGGTCTTTGTTGTAGTCAAATCCTTTGGATTAAGCAACAATTAAGAGACTTTGAAGTGTCTCTTGATCACATTCCTATTAAATGTGATAATACAAGTGCAATCAATCTAACCAAGAACCCCATTCAACATTCTAGAACTAAGCATATTGACATTAGACATCATTTCATTCGTGATCATGTGTTAAATGGTGATGTTGTTCTTGAATTTGTGGATTCAAACAACCAACTAGCTGATATTTTCACTAAACCTTTAAATGAAGAAAGATTTAACTTCATTAAAAGGGAATTGGGAATGCTAGATGGTGTTGCTTGTTGAGTGTATATTTTTCTTTGAGTGTCCTTTTGAAAGCATGTCAAAATTGTTTGATTTAATTTTAATTCTTTTTTTAAAAAAAAAAAACAAAAAAAAGGGAGGGGGAAGCCCAAAAATTCTAGGTTCGGAGGCACTTTCGGCCCCCTAACCTTCAATTTCAAGGGCAATATGAAAAGCGGGAAACTTTCCGTCTTTTTTTTCTTTTATCCTTTTCGGCCGCCTAACATTCTATTCGGCCGCCTAACATTGTGAAGTTCGGCCGCCAAAGTTTAAGTTCGGCCTCCTAAACTTGCCCAGTTTCGGCCGCCGAAGATTAGTTCGGCCGCCGAAAATGCGCGTCCCTTAAAAACCCCCCGCGACAGCTCATCGTCTTCCTCGCGCAACATTCTCTCTCCCCGAAGCTTTCTCTCTCTCCCCGAAGCTCCCTTCGTCTCCCTCTCAAAAATCTGCATTTTTGAGCCTCTTTTTCCCCCCAAACCTCCATTTTTCTTCCTTCTCTTCCCTCAAAAGCACAAAAACAGTTTCTTTCTCCACATAGAACCCATTTCGAGCTTTTTCCATTTGGGTAAGTTTTCTGTTTTCTCTCTTTTTTTATACGTTTTTGATTTATTTTCTGTTGATTTTATCCTGTTTTCAGCTCCTAATATGATTAGGATTTTTTTTATTGGGTTTTGTTGATATGGGTATGTAAAATCTGCTGGATTTTTTTTTTTATTGTTGCTCTCTGTTAGCTGGGTTATTTTATTGACCGCTATGTTTATGTATAAAAAAATTTTTTTGGCTCCCTTTATAATGCATTTTGGTAGCTGGGTTGATTTGTTTGCGTTTTTGCATATTATGAAGCACTCATATTTTTTTTGCTCTGTTTTTGAAATGGGCATGATGCAATAACTGGATAGCTGGGTATATGTAAAAACTGCCTGTTTTTTTTTTTTGTTGTTGTTTTGTTCGCTCTCTTTATATTACATATGGTGCAATGATGAATGTTTAGTTGTTATGTGAGTTTGTGGTACTTATTGGTTTTGAATATGGGCTTGGTGCAATAACTGATTAGCTGGGTTAATACATGTTGATTAGCTGGGTTACTTTATTTGGTTGGTTTAGCTTTATTTTTTTAAAAAAAAAAAAATTATGATGCAAATCAAACCCAGGTTTATTTTTTATTTCTGATCTTGAATATTTGTATGGTGCAATAACAGTTATTTGACTGGTTTGTGGTTCTGTGCTTTATGGGTTGAGTTTTGTGATAATGTAATTGCTTATGGGTTGGTATTTCATTGTCTGTTTGTTTATATCATTGCCTCTTTAGCTGTAGTTTGTCTGTGTAAAAATGGGTAGAAAATCCACTGCTCGTAGACATCCATATTTTAGAGGTCAATCCAGTAGACAATCTGAGGCTCCTAGGTCCCCCTCCCCAGACCCTCCTGCCTCTCCCCCATTTGAGTTTCCTGTAGTTAGAGAGGAGGATCCAGCTTTTGAGCCTTTTTCTCTCAGGTTTGTTCATCCTGGGAGAACAGTTCATGCTAATAGTGTTCAGCTCTTTCGCTCTCAGGGATTCCTTCAGCCCTTCAGAGTCCAGGGTTGGGAGCACCTTCTTATCACTCCATCAGACACCCATCCTAGGATTGTTAGGGAGTTCTATGGAAACCTACACACCTTTACCCGTCACACTCCCCCCCACCTGGTCAGTTTTGTAAATGGTCAGAGAGTTTTCCTCACTCCTGACATCATTGCTCGGCATCTAGGTGTCTCCAACTCTGGGGCTGTTGTCTCTACCACTCATAAGTGGATCACTGGTGAGGTCTCTTCCCTTCATCAGACTAGGATTATTTCAGGAGACGTAGATCGTGAGGAGCCCTCTAGGCTTAAGGCCTGTGACCTCAACACTCTCCCTAAAGTTGTTCACCACATAGTCACCTATGAGATTCTCCCTAGATCGGGTCATAGGACTGCACTCTCCTACTCTGACATGTTTGTAGTATCTTGTCTGCTAGAAGGTCGAGCCCTTAACCTGCCACATATTATGATTCACTCTATAGCAGACTCCCTTAGGCTGAGTCGAGGTTGTCTCCCCTTTGGCCGTCATCTCACTCTTCTTCTTCGAGCCCTAGGGGTTGACCCAGGTACCGAGTCGGCCTTACATTTGTCTAGTGAGTACACCCCCTACACTGAGGCTACCCTCCACCACATGGGTTTGACTAGGAGAGGCAATGAATTTTATAATTCTAGGAGAGATTTTGCAGCCCGCAGAGCAGCACATGCAGCAGCACAGGCACATGATGGTTCTGATGAGGAGTCAGATGATGCTTCTCCTACTGATCTTGAGACAGAGCGAGCTCCCAGAGGCGATGCTAGTACCGGGCGATCCACCGAGCAGGGTACATCTTCACGGACTGCATCTGATCTGTATGATGCCATGGGTCGTCTGGAGCTGCAGGTTGCTCAGGTGTCTGATCGCCAGATTCAGATGTTTGAGCGCCAGACTCAGTTGGAGCAGCAGGTGGGACGACTCACAGACCAGCAGCAGACCCTGATCGAGCAGCAGAGATAGATTTTGCACTTCCTTCAGCAGTCATCTGGCGTGCCACCTCCTCAGCCTCCTCAGTGATTTTTTATTTATTTAGTTACTCTTTTTTTTCTCTCTCTTTTGGTATTGCAATATTTTTTGTTTTTTGATGATGTCAAAAGGGGGAGAATGGTATAATGGTACCATATATGTATATATTTGATGTTTTGGATATTGGCTATATTAGTTTAACTCTTTTGGTTTTATAGATCTATTCTTTTGGTTTTATGGATCTATTTGACTCATGATTATTGTGTTTAATTATAGCTCTTCTTGAGATGCATTCCTTGTTAGCACTCATTCATTCATATAGGATCCATTGCATCTCATTGCATTGAGTCAAAACCTCCCTTATGTGCCTTCTCTCATTTTAAATATGGCATAAATTATTTTTGACAGGGGGAGCACATTAAGGGGGAGAAATTTTTAAAATGCACACACTACACTTATGATTATTATTTTATTGTTTACCAATTGTTTGTCATCATCAAAAAGGGGGAGATTGTTGAACCTAAATGTTCTAATCCTTGTTTTGATGATTAATAAACAATTGGTATGCTACTAATTATCTTCAAAGGTGTTTGTGTTGAGCTTGTAGGTCCCTTACCAACAAGAATGAAATTGCTTCTATCTCAAAAGAGAAAAGTGCCTATTTTGGAAGTATACCACAAGAAAGGGATAAGAAAGTATTTTTATTTATACTTTGTTTAATTCTATTCATTATGAATTTCAATTAATTAATTGTGATGGCTCAAGGTTGCTTTCATCTCTAAAAGTTTTTTTTAGATATGGCCAAATTTTAAGAAATTGTCTTTTAGGGACTAAAATGATATTTTCCAAAAGTAATGATTTAGAAATTATTTTTTATCAAAATCAAAGATCTAAAAATATGGGTTACAAAAATTCAAACGGATTGAAAAATGGATTTTTATAGTCTAAGTTATGCTTTTTCAAAGAATTTAATAAAATATTTTTTGCCCCCTAAAGCCAACCTTCGGCTTCCGAAAGTCAGGGACAGAGACGAAAGTCTCATATGTTCGGCCGCCGAACATTGACTTTCGGCCGCCAAAAGTGTGTTTTCATCCTGCCCCCTAAAGTGCATCCTTCGGCTTCCGAAAGTGAGGAACAGAGACGAAAGTCCTGTATGTTCGGCCGCCGAACATTGGCTTTCGGCCGCCGAACATTGGCTTTCGGCCGCCGAAGGTGGTTTGCCCCCTAAGCTAAATGTTTGGCTTCCGAAAGTGAAGGACAGAGGCAAAAGTCACCTATGTTCGGCCGCCGAAAGTGTGCTTTTAAGTCAGCCTCCGAAGCCTAAAGTTCGGCTTCCGAAAGAGAGGGACAGAGACGAAAGTCCCACATGTTCGGCCGCCGAACTTAAACTTTAGGCCGCCGAAAGTCCTTTTTTAAAGAGTGATGTTCTTCACCTCAATTGGTTCGGCCGCCGAACTTTAGCTTAGGCAGCCGAACCTGAATTTCTCTGAGAAAGATATAACGGTTATTTCTGAACATGAATGGCTCTATTTGCATTTAATGCATCCCCAACGGCCATATTTATGACTGAACTATAAATACAATGAGTTTTTGATGTGAAGAGGTTACAACAACCATCTAAGCAAATATTTATTGAGATCACAGCATTTTTCATTCTCTCTCTCTCAAAACCTTGAGCCAAAGCATTGATTTCTTGAAAGCTTGTTTTGAGTTGTAATTGGTTGGCTTTTCAGAGTGAGTAAAGGTTGTTGAGAGATTCTGTTGTTGTGAGTGTGGCATTGAGCAAAGAATTGCTCTTGAGTGAAAAAGAGATTTGTAAAGAGCAAAGGCTTGCTCTAAGATTGTAAGGGTTTTATTCTTCACCCAAAGAAGAGTTGATAGTGGAGTTGAACTCTCAAGGTGGACCTTGAGGAGAGGACGTAGGCTTGGGATAGCTGAACCTCTATAAATTCTTGTGTTGATTATCTTCTTCTTTATTGCCTTCTAATTTGTGCTTTTCCCTTTAAATTTTTTATAAACCCAATTCACCCCCTCCCTCTTGGGTTGCTTCAAGGGACAACAGATACCATAGCATTATTTGATACAGTAGCTGTAACGACCCGAAAATCGGACCGCTACCGGCGCTAGGGTCCAGATCGGCATAAGGCCGCCGGGACCCGTAGCAAGCCTACCATGCATCCTGTATAGCTGGTATAATCCCAAACATGATCAAACATTTCCATAAAACATTTAAAACTTTACCTTTACCCAGTTTGACTTGTGTATGCACTATGACTGAACTCATAGAACCCCTAGGGTCAGCATACCCTATGTCAAACTCGGTCCAACATATATCAACATAATATAAAACTCATACACAAAGGGATTATCCAACTCAGGCCGAGCACAATACTATAACTCTGAACATATTACATAATATCATTTTACAATACAATTCCTTTACATCATTACATAAACTTACATTACATCATGTCCACAACTATTCTATTACATATCATAACCACAGCCATATCCTGATGACTTCCTGAACTACCTCTGGCCCTGCATACCTGGGGTTAGGGGAGAGGGGTGAGCTATAAAGCCCAGTGAGCAAAACTAATAGAAACAGTTTATAATATCATATGCTTTCATGACATGCATCACATCATAAACATATCACATCAAGGATGAACTTGTCACCCATAGCCCTCAACGTATCGTAACATGTCCAACTGTGCCAGGGGCGATAAGGCCACGCCTGGTCTTTTCTTACTTAACTCATATCATAACATGTCCAACTATGCCAGGGGCGATTAGGCCACACCTGGTCTTCTCTGTCACATAATATATTGCCAGGGGCGATTAGGCCACACCTGGTCTTTCCATCTCGTGTCATACCATGTCATATCATATCATATCATATCGTACTGAAGGCTAGAGGATCATTCAAGATTCATCCACATCACTTTCATCATATTATGCAATGCATCATATTCGTGAGTTCTAATGCAAACAACCTATTATATAACATGGTAATCATGATGCATGAACATGCTTAACATTTGATTTATTTTAAAACATAAGGTTTTGTTCCACTCACCTTTGACTAGCTCTGGGCCGACTCTGAAACGGCTAACACTGCTAAATACCTCGGTTCCTTGGGTCCGATCCTACATAGGTGGACTCCAGTGAGGTGCCAAACATACTCTAAACAACTCATAAACAACTCCCCAAAAACCCCCTAAAACATCATAGAAACATGCATACAGAACACTCATGAAAGGGCTGGACAGGGCACTTTCGGCGGCACTTTCGGCGGCCGAAGGTCCCTTCCAGAGACGAAAGTCATGCAGGTTCGGGGGCACCTTCGGCGGCCGAACCCTCTCTCCAGAGACGAAAGTCAGGCACTTTCGGTGGCCGAACATCACCTTCGGCGGCCGAAAGTCTGCCCCAGCTCCGAAGCACAACTTTCGGGGGCAAGGTTTGGCGGCCAATCTAAGCATCCATAGGCAGGTTCGGCGGCCGAACCTGAGTTCTTCTAGAACTCAGCCCTTGTGCATAGAAGCCTCCCAACCCCCCCCCCCAAAACAAGCATCCAACCTCTTAAAGCATGCATAAACTTCTCAAAACCAAGCATAAACCCTTAGTCATGCATAAAGGAGCTTAACAACTAGATTAAACTCCAAAAACAACATCCAAGGCATGCATAGATAACTTATGACCCACATAGGCCAAAACCATCAAAACAACCCACAATCTCATTAGCTCTTTCCCAATCATGCATACACTCTCCCACATGCATAAACTAGCTTAACCCTTCATCATAGCATCACATAAACACACATTGGGCATAAAACCCACATAAACCCTAACATGCATATCCACCCATACCAAAACCATCAAAACATCAATAAACTTACTTAAAACTTCATTAAAACACTAGGAAAGCAAGGACCTACACTTACCTCTTGAAGATCGAGAGGTCGTGCGATCTCTCTTTCGGAGGTGTGGAGGATCCAAGCTCCAAAAGCCTCCAAACTTTCAAAACTTCTCTTTAAGCTTCAAAACTTCAAAAACAAGGGTAAATCTCATGAAAAACTTGAGGGATGGGTAGAGAAAACATGAAAACGACCAAAGGAGGACAAAAACTCACCGAGCTCGAGAATGGGGAGAAAACTCGCCCATTTCCGATCTGAGGGCTCTTTATAGTTGGCCTGCTGAACCACCTTCGGCATCCTAACGTGCCCCCTAAACTCATGCATGTTCGGCGGCCGAACTTGAGGTTCGGCGGCCGAACCTAGGCTCGCTCAAACAATGCTTTCGGAGGCCAAAGGCGCTCCCGAAGCCTTCCCATGTTCGGCGGCCGAACTTAACCTTCGGCGGCCGAACCTGGCAAAAAGCCTCCTTGGTCTTTTCTTTTCAAAACTCAATTCTTTTTCATTTAAAACCATGAAATCAGTAAAAATATTTTAGAAACCACATTTTAACCCTCTAGAAGACTCTGGCATCATCAAAATTCCAGATTCCAACGGAGATTCCGCCGGAAGGTAGGGATTCCGATGCCGGAATCTAGCCGGGTATTACAGTAGCAGATTTACACTGTGTAAAATCGAGCTTGATACCTAAAAGATTTTAGAAAGAAACTAAAGAAAAGTTAACAACTGCAAATAAAAGTAATTTAAATATTTTAGGAAAGACGGAAGCAATAATAGTAAATCAAAATCTAGAAATAAAAACTGTATTATTACTATCTCAACAAATAAATCAAATGGTAATATTAGGAACACCATTTATAAATCTTATAATACCCTATTTAGTAAAAGATGACTGTATAAAGTTTAAAACAAAAAACAAAACAACAAAATTAGTATTTACATAGAAGCCTAAAAGAAAAAATTTAAATCTAATAAAAGCGCATTCCATTAGAGCAATGGAAATAAAGTCAATAATAAAATCCAAAACAGAAGACCTAAGAGATTTAAAGAATAATGCACATTTAAATAGAATAAAAAATCAAGGGTAAACTGCAATTTAGTCCCTATGGTTTAGTGAAATACAACCTTTCGTCCCTCTGTTTTAAAAAACCTTCAATTTAATCCTTCACATTTAAAAAAACTGCAAAATAGTCCCTACCGTTAAATTTTCAGTTAACCTCCCGTTTATTTTAATGAAAATGACTAAACTACCCTTTAAGTAAAAAAACTCAACCAAACAGTATTCACTCCATCCCAACACAGAAGGAGGAGGAGGAGGAGGAGGAGGAGGAGGAGGATGAGGAGAAAAGGAAGAAGAGGATCGGGAGGAGGAGGAGAAGGAGAAGGAGGAGAAAGGATCGGGAAAAGAAGGAGAAGGAGAAAAAGAAAAAGAAGAAGAAGAAGAAGAAGAAGAAGAAGGAGGAGGAGGAGGAGGAGGAGGAGGAAGATGAGGAGAAAAAGAAGAAGAGGATCGGGAAAAGAAGGAGAAGGATAAGGAGAAAAGGGTAGTTTAGTCATTTTTATTAAAATAAATGGAAGGGTAACTGAAAATTTGACGGTAGGGACTATTTTGCAGTTTTTTTAAATGTGAAGGATTAAATTGAAGGTTTTTTAAAACAGAGGGACGAAAGGTTGTATTTCACTAAACTAGAGGGACTAAATTGTAGTTTATCCAAAAATCAATTAGGACAAAACATTGTAAAGACTAAAATAGAAAGTTTAAAAAATTATATGGAAAAGGAATTATGTTCAGAACATCCAAATGCTTTTTGGAATAGAAAACAACATATAGTAGACTTACCGTATGAAGAAAATTTTGATGAAAAGATGATATCAACTAAGGCAAGACCAATTCAAATGAAACCAGATTTAATGGAACATTGTAAAAAGGAAATTAAAAGCCTTGAAGACAAGAAATTAATAAGTAAATCAAGAAGTCATTGGTCATGCGCAGCTTTTTATGTCAATAAAAATGCAGAAATTGAAAGAGGAACACCTAGATTAGTTATAAATTATAAACTATTAAATAAAGCACTAAAATGGATTAGGTACCATATCCCAAATAAAAGTGATCTTCTAAATAAATTATTTAATACTAAATTTTTAGTAAATTTGATATGAAATTAGGTTATTGGCAAATTCAAATACATTCTAAAGATCGTTATAAAACTGCATTTACTGTACCATTTGGACAATATGAATGGAATATTATGCCTTTTGGTTTAAAAAATACACTATAAGAATTTCAAAGAATTATGAATGATATTTTTAATCTATTTTCAAGATTTTGTATTGTTTATATTGATGATGTTTTAATATTCAGTTAAACTATTGAAGAATATTTTAAACATCTAAAAACATTTTGCATGATTATAAAGAAGAATGGGTTAGCGTTGAGTAACACTAAAATGCATTTATTTGAGACTAAAACCAGATTTCTAAGTCATTATATTGAGCAAGGAATAGTTCAACCAATTGAAAGAACAATGGTATTTGGAGATAAATTTCCCAATGAAATAACAAATAAAACTCAATTACAAAGATTCCTTGGATGTCTAAATTATATCATTGCTTGTTATCCAAATCTAAACAGGATTATAAATCCGCTTCATGACAGGTTAAAGAAAAATCCAGAACTATGGACTAATAAACATACAAGCATAGTAAGACATATTAAATCATTAGTAAAAGAAATTCTATGTTTATATATTCCTAATCCAACAGTATTTAAAATTGTAGAAACAGATGTTTTGGATATAGGATATGGGGAAATTTTAAAACAAATGATAGATAATAAAGAAAGAATAATTCAGTTCACTTCAGGACACTGGAATTCGGCCCAAATGAATTATTCAACCATTAAAAATGAAATTTTGAGTATAGCAATATGTAGAAATAAATTTCAATCTGATTTATTAAATCAACAATTTTTAGTCAGAATTGATTGTAAATCAGCAAAAGATGTTTTAAAGAAAAATGTCAAAAATCTTGCTTCTAAATAAATTTTTGCTAGATGGCAAGCACTTTTAAGTATTTTTTATTTTGATATTGAGTATATTAAAGGAAGTAATAACAATATACCAGATTTTCTGACTAGAGAATTTCTACAGAACAATGGGGAGAAAGAAGAATAAACAGAAAGAAATAAAGTCCAGCTCAAGCTACTCCTAAAGCTCCTTCAGAGTATTCAGAAGATTTAAACCAAACCCTAAAATCCCAGTTAAAAGACCAGAGTCAGACAAATCCAAAGAAATGAATTGAAGAACTAAGCCAATCACCAGAAGTGATTAAAGCAATACAGAATATGACGTCTTCATCAGGAGACTCAGGTCTAAAGCGATCGTATCCGCTCATGGTACGGCTAGTCTGTCTCAAACGGTAGACAGTAAAGACTCATCAAATCCATTGAAGGCTATGGATTCGCCAAAAATCAAATCTTCCTATAGATATAATATTGGTTTTCATAAATGGTTTTTAAAGAATATTTCAGAATTTGAAATAGAAGTTGAAAATGGTTTTAATGATATAAACCCATGGAAAGTAATTCGAAAATATTATCTTGAGAACTGGTATTTCACACCAAAAAATCTTTCAAAACCTCAGGAATATTATTGTAGTATTTTGGAAGAAACAGATTCAGTAAAAATAAAACATAATTTTGATAAAAACCATAAAAAT
Source organism: Manihot esculenta (assembly GCF_001659605.2). Lineage (NCBI taxonomy): Eukaryota > Viridiplantae > Streptophyta > Magnoliopsida > Malpighiales > Euphorbiaceae > Manihot > Manihot esculenta. Next base: position 14,878,052 of record NC_035171.2, read on the forward strand.
TTAGTAGCATATTCTTCTATACAAATAAAACGGGTTATCCATCCAAAAGATTGGCCGACCTCGAATTTATACACTGCCCTGATATTTAAAAATTTAAGAAAGTATTGTATTTCATATAATTATTTTGATTATATAGATGCATGGAAGAATATTTTTAGTATTCAAAACCCTACCAGTACTCACTCGTGGTTAATATATTTTGATCAACATAGTATTAAAACAACCACCATATTTCCCAATTGGTTTTTGAGATGGTGGCAATATAGAGGTATTACTGATGAAATTTTATCACCAGAAGTACTTCAAGTATATTAGTATTTTAAAACTAATTATAAACCAGCTCAGAGTGAAACATATATTCCTTCTTTAATGTAATGCAATTTTTTATCCCTTGGGTATATCAATGGTTTTTTGATTTCCAATATATGACAGGATCCAATATTCCAGTTATAGTAAGAAAACATAAAATAAAATGGTGGGGATCATTCAAAAATACCACCACAGAAATTGTTGTAAAAAATTGGATCATCAAAAGAGCTCAGTTTTCTACTGTCACTTATGCTAGTAAATTAACTCTACAAGAACAACCTTCATTTGGAGCACAGAAGACTCAATGCCAGGCATTACTTGCAGTGGCTAAAACTCCTGAAGAATATAAGATGATTTGCCAGCAAATGTTTAATCATCTTGGCTCAAGAGAATCAGTAAAGAATGAAGAATTAAAGCAAGAAGAAATTAAATCCTCCAATAAAGATTCATTATGAGAAGGAAAAATAAAAAACAGTCCAGTTCGGAAGCGAAGTCGACAGCGTCATCCAGTACGTCATCCTCCAGTAAAATCCGACATCTTCCTATTGTGACAGCAATGAAAATGACTGTTATGAAATACTTCCAGCTATCAAAATAAAGAGCAAGACAGACAAGATAAAAAGAAAAGAAAAGAAAAAGAAAGAAAAAGAAAAGAAAGAAAAGCTAAAGAAAAAAGGAAAGAAAAACAAGGACACCTCTTCGTCCTCATCTTCAAACTTAGGGTAAAGACAGAAACAGTAAAGATTCGGTGGCAGACAAACTATTCATGAGCAGTAAAATTTTTGTCCTCATCTAATCACATGAAAATAGTAAAGATTCGAAAATTTTCTTTAAATAGGGAGCCTTTCCCCTTATGAAAATTTTAGAATAAATCAACAAGCTGAACTAGCGGCTTCACCGCCATCCTCGTCGTCGGCATCTGCCGTAACGGAAAACATAAATAACATAAATAGAGAATTAAATGTAATTAGTAAAGAAAAGATTGAAAAGAAATTTATCAAAGAAATAACAAAGAAGATATCCATTTTGAAAATTTTAGAATGAGTTTTGGGTATGCCAACTGAACCTGTTTTGAGCTAATGATTAGGCATTTTTAGGGTATAACAGGCAGTGACCGCAACATAAGTCAAAACTTTTCAAAAATGGATTCTTTTTTATGTAAATCGATAAGTACAGTTAAATCAGATGATTCAGAATCTTCATAAATTAAAAGAGTAATAAATAAAAATGAGTTAATATTAGAAGATTTTGTTAAAGCTATTGATGAGTGGGAAATTCCTAAAGTAGATAAAGAATAGATTTACAAAATTCCAAAATTAAATATTTTTAAAACAGATTATGTGATAAAAACTGAAGAAAGAGATTTTCAATTTAATAAACATTTTGAAAAAATAACTCTACTATCAGCAAAAACACTAAATCATCATAGAAGTAAAAAATATAAGTATATTCATATTGGATTAATTCAAGTAGGCATCAAACCTTTAACACGTGAAGGATTAAACACTAGTATTTTGGCAGTAGTAAGGGATGCAAGATTTTCAAATTTCCAGGATTCTTTATTAGGATCTATTGCAACAAGTCTAAGTGAAGGACAATATCTTTTGAAGTATATCCAGATATGACAATCTCATTAAATGATTTAAATATTTTAGAAAGCATTGTTTTAGAAATAAAAACCCATAATTATAAGATGAAATAAGGTTCTATCCCAATAGCAATAATATATAAAATACATTATAAAGCTATGAATTCGGCATTTGGAACTAAATATAAATTGCAACCTAAAATGGGGGAAACAGGATTTTTACAAACAGATCTAACTAAAACAAATACAGTAATTTCTAAAACAATCCAATGAAAGGATATAACATTGCCAGATGAATGGATCTTATAAGGAATAGTACCTCCATCAGAACAAAAAAAGATAAAACCAAATACAAATTTAAGTAAAATTGAACAATTTGAAGATGGAAAAGTCTTATTAAAGTTCAATAGAAGTATAAGTAGTAGGTATATAGGATTATCATCCTCAGTAATAACAGAAGATATAGGAAGAGAGTATAATATACCATCAGTAATATATGCAATATATAAAGAAAATGAACCTAAACCTATGATCCAAACTTTAGTAAAACCTAGATTTTCAACATCGGATATTTCAGAATTAAGTAAACACCTTAAAATGAAAGGAGTAGATTATAGTTCTTCAGTTCCACAGGCAGTATATAATCCAGTAGAAAATTATTTAAATCAGCAAGCTGAACTAGCGGCTTCACCGCCATCCTCGCCGTCGGTATTTGCCATAACGGAAAATATAAATAACATAAATAGAGAATTAAATGTAATTAGTAAAGAAAAGATTGAAAAGAAATTTATCAAAGAAATAACAAAAACAAAAAATTTAAGTAAATTAAATAAAATAGTTAAAGAAAATAATTTTGAAAAATTAAAGGAAAAATACTTTGAATATATTAAAAATAACGAAGAAATAAAATTTTTTAAGTGGTTTAAATTATATAAAATAAAAAGCATTAACCCGATAACAGTAAGAGATAAAAGACCAAAATGGATAGTAAATGATATTGTAATCCAAAGTGAATTTCCACTTAAAATAATAAGTAAAATATTATATGGAGATAAAGAAATAATCTGTGCACTTTATAAAATAGCTAAAGAAAATGATACAGATAAAAAGATAATACAATAAAATAATTTTAGTAATGCAAGCCTAATATGCATTGGGACTCAATTAAAAAAGATGGAAAATCTTTTAAAAAATAGACAGATAGAAGAAAAAGAAGAAATAAAATAAAAAATAAAGTCACATATCTTTAAACCATATCAAGTATCTAGCTCAAGTCAAAAGGAATTAAAAAATAAAAATGAATTCTTACAAACTCTAAAAGAGCAGTTAAATAAAATAGAAACGTCAGAATCTAGTAAAAATGTAGCACCAGAAACACCACAGTCAAGAAATATATGGATCATTATCCTCAGTAGTAGCAGAAGATATAGGAAGAGAGTCAAATATACTATTAGTAATACCTCTATATTGCCACCATCTCAAAAACCAATTGGAAAATCTGGTGGTTGTTTTTAATACTATGTTGATCAAAATATATTAACCACGAGTGAGTACTGGTAGGGTTTTGAATACTAAAAATATTCTTCCATACATCTATATAATCAAAATAATTATATGAAATACAATACTTTTTTAAAAAGAAATTAAAAGCCTTGAAGATAAAAAATTAATAAGTAAATCAAGAAGTACTTGGTCATGTACAGCTTTTTATATCAATAAAAATGCAGAAATTGAAAGAGGAACATCTAGATTAGTTATAAATTATAAACCATTAAATTTTTTAAGTGGTTTAAATTATATAAAACAAAAAGTATTAACCCGATAACAATAAGAGATAAAATAACAGAATGGATAGTAAACGATACAGTAATCTAAAGTGAATTTCCATTTAAAAAAATAAGTAAAATATTACATGGAAATAAAGAAATATATATATATATATATATATATATATATATATATATATATATATATATATATATATCCTTATCTTCAGTTATATTTTTCATTCACTCTAGATTTACATCCTTTTAAATGAGGTTAATTTTTATGCTTGATGCATGCATGTGACTTTTATGATTGTTGGGAGATCAATTTAGAGTTTTATTTAGAATGGAGTATTTTTTAGTTTATGTTGGAGGCCGTTGAGAAAGGTAAAATCTTAATTCTGCACTTTATTAAATTCTAGAGTTGGACAATCAAATCTAGTTTCGATCATTGAATTTACATCTTAAAGTTTTCACCTTAAGCCAATCATAGGGGATATATTATTAAATTTTAGGGTTGACAACTAAACCTAGTTTTTGATGGTTGAACTTGCACATTAAAATTGCCACTTAAGTTAATCACAGGGGATCATGTTTAAAAAGTCTTAATATATGCTTGATCTGGACCTAGTGCTGAAACCTATTCTAAATTGAAGTCGTCATAAAAATTATGCCTAACTATCTTTTGAAGCCATTGAAAGTTATCCATTGTCACCACCCCAACCTTATCTTTAGTGTAATTGAAAGAGATCCTATTGCAACATCGTGGCCATCAAATCTCCATCTTAATGTGCTCGAGAAACCACTTCCATTGTAGCCATCAAAGTCTAGCCATTGAGCAATTATGTAGTCACCATCAAACCATTGAAGCACTTCCCTTGTCACCATCAAAACCTAGTCATGATACAAAGCTTTTGTTGAAGTTAAAGTTTCAAATTGAGGTGGGTCACCATCGAAACCTAGTCATGATACAAAGCTTTTGTTAAAGTTAAAGTTTCAAATTGAGGTGGGCCAGACGGTATAAACTAAAGGAAAAACTTATTATGGTGTGAGTATGTTTAGGTTTATAAAAGAAGATGGTGATAGTATAAGCAGGTTACATCTAGAATTTAGATTTTTATCTCTATTTGAAATTAGTAAAATGAGAAGAAGATGGATTGGGATATGAGCAATTGTGGGTTTGGGGAATGACTTGGAGGAAGGGATGAGAGAAATGGTGATGATGGTGGAGATAGTACCATGACAAGTAGATGATTTTAAAGACATAATAGTAAAGTAGGAAGGAGAAAAAAGAGCAAATTTGGCAAATTCTTTTCTCGATGATTGTATAATGGATAAAGAAGAAATTAATATTTATTTTATTCTCTAACTCTGAAGGCTTTTTATGCATTGATAATGGGTAGAAAAAAAAAAAAAGAAATGAGAGGAATTTGAAAATTCAATTCATGATTATGGTAAGATTATAGTTATAAACAGTAGAATCTATAAATAAAAAATATATTTTCACCATTATTCAAAAGGCACATTAGACTTGGTAGTCTTTTATTCGAGCCCTAACTATAATTAATATTAAATTTTAAAATTAAATTAAAATTTAAAAAAATTAGCTATAACAAAAAATCAAAGCAAAGTATTAACTTTTTTTTTCACCCCTATACCAAAATAAAATCTTAAATGTTTTAAAGATGATCTCAAATATAATTAATAATTTCAAAATATATATCATTTATTGAAAAATTTTCCCTAAACATAAAATCATTTTACTTAAAATTTTGCTTATTTAAGTGTTAAAATGGTTATCTTATTACCAACCAACCTTATCTACTCTGTTTTCTAGGACTTCCTAGAGTAATGAGAATGACTAAGTGACTCATATCCATCTCTTATTCTTGTCCATCACCATCCCATGGTTCCCCCTTCCCAACTAGTATTTCTTTTCCTTGTTCCGTCAACTCTGCTATTCTTCTTCCTCCCATACATCTTTCTCATTCGGCAGTAGCACTATTTCTTTTCGATTGTGTGGATAATTTATATTTTTAATCATTTGATAAAGTATATAAGTTTTATTATTTAAAATATACTGTTCCAAATTACAAAAATAAAAATAAAATTTCTTTCATATTTAATTGTTTATCATATAAATAATTTTAAGAAATAGATACACAATACATAAAAAAAATAATATAATGATTATTCTGTAAATTTAAATTTCTCCTAATATACTATCTAATTTTATTTTAATAAAGACTGATTAAATTGAATAATACAAAAATGACTGACATTCTTTTTAGAAAAATATAAGATATTTTAAATAACTAATATATAATTTAAAAAATATATATAAAAAATATTATATGATTATCTATCTTTCATTTTAAAATTTATAATTTAATTTATATTAAAATAATATTTATATTATTACATTATATTTATAATAAAAATAATTTTTTACTGTTAAAAAATATTGATGTAATAAATAAAATGTAATTATTAATTAATATTTTTATATTTTTAAAGAGAAAAATATTTTTTTTATAATTTTATTTATTTTCACATTAAAATTTACTGTTGAATTTGTGTGGACCTATAGCTGCTAAGTATCAAGAGTATCAAGATTTGTTTATTGCTGATGCTGTTGAGTTAAGGCTTAATTTCCAGTATATCTCCTTTCAGCATGTTAAAAGGAATGCAAATAGTTTAGCTCATGCTCTCGCTAAGCTTGGACTTTCCACCATGGAAGATAATATTTGGATGGAAGGAGTTCCATCTACTGTTCAGACAATTGCTGTATCAAACATTCAATTTATTTCAATTTTCGTATTCCTCCTTTTTTTTTTTTAAGTTTCCCTTAATTTATAAAAAAAATCATAATACCAATAAAAAGAAATTTGTACTCATACCAACAATTAGGAGAACGAATATACTCCCCAAATTTAATGGTCCAATCTTAACCGTTCATCTAAAACTCAAACGATCAAAGCAGTGGGTCCAAGGTCCAAACCAATTGGACAACGGATTACATTACCTTACACAATCACAACTCCCACGTGGCGCGATGAAACCAACCAGTTGCTCAATCGCACGTGACTTCTCTTCCAGCTTTCCAAGCAAAAAGCAAAAGCGAAGGGCAATATCGTAATATAGACAGAAAGAAGAAAAATGAAAAGAATTGAGGGACTTTCATCGACGTTGACGCTGCACCAGATTTGCTCATCACTACGCTCTTGTATTAGAGAGGAAAACCAGAGAGAGAGAAAGACAAACACAGAGTGGAAAGAAAATAACATCATTTTCCTTTGAACCAAACGCTCCTCTCTTTCTCTTCTTCTCTCCCTGTTTCTCTTTGAATTTAGTTTTGTGTTTATGAAGTTTGGTAGAGCGGGAGAGAGAGGGTGAGATCGTGGTGAGTGAAATATCGCCGATTTTTACTGTTCCATCAGTTTCCCTTTTTATTTTTCCGTTTTTGCCCTTTGCTTTTACTCGCGTTATCTTCTTCGTATTCTTTCCCTGAGCTTTATTCGACGCGTAAAGTAAAGGTTTTCTCTCCATTTCTCTTCAAATCTACGTTTACAGTTCAGCTTCATTTCATGTCTTCTCTGCTTTTTCCCCCCCTTTTCTTGAGAAAAATAATACATTTGAAGTGATGAGGAGAAATTAGCTTTGCTTTGGAATTGATCAGTGAGATTTCTATTTCTATTTTGTAATTTAATGAATATAGTTGCTGTTTTTTTCTTTTCTTCAGAAAGGCAACGGCTAAATGCATGCAATTGGGGATTTAACCGACGAACATTGTTGTTAAATGCTATTTTTAGTAATAATATAATAATTATTTTTTAATTTTGGCTTTTTCATGAGTTGCAGAGCTCGAGATTTGAGGCAGAAAGATTGAGGTTGAAGTATATATCCCTTTCAGCCCGTTCAGTTCAGATCAGAGAGTACTCAGAGAAAGTGGGAAAACGACAGCGTTTTTCACTGGAGGAAGGAGAATACAGTCGATATTCAGAATTACCTTGTCTGCAGTGAATTGATGAACTGTGTCGACTGTCTTCTGACAATGACACGGTATTTGGCGGTATTTTTTTCTCTAAATTTTTCCGTATATATATACACATTGATACATGAGTGTATATGCATTTATGGTTTGTCTGAGAGGGAGAGAGATGTGGGTACGAGAGCGGGACCATGTCCTAGCGAAGGCACGAGCTTCATGTGTTAATGCAAGCTCATACGGGATTTCTCTTGCTTGGTTTTCAAGCATGGTAGGTGAAAAAGCTTTCTGCTATGACATTGCAATTGATAATTGTTGAAGGAAGAAAAAGAAATGTGATATGGGCTTTTGGTTTTAATCAAGGACTTTCCAATCATGATTACCCATGATTAATTCTTTCATTTTTTCCAATTTTAGTTGGTGTCTTTTTTGTATGATTTGGAATTTTGGATTATTACACACGATTTGTAGCTCACCTGCTGCAGTTTCGAGTTTTTATTTGTCGTTAGCTTTCCCGTTATTATTCCGTTTTCGCGATTGAAAGTAATTATTTTGGGTTGATATGACCCATAATTAGCATTTCATTGGTTGCTTATCTTTGGTATTAGTTGGGTGATAACCATGATTAACTTATAGTTGCCGATACTGCCAGAGCAGCAATGGACTTTCTATCTTTAGCCAAATTCAATAGCCTTGCCTTTAATATCTAAATCTGCCTTATATTTTAGGAAAGCAGGAGGAAATATTAGTATTTTGACTCTTAAGTGTTTGATTTTCGTTCTCAGAATTTGAAATTATGATAATTCTCGTCTAATTGTTGGTGGGTTTGAGAAGACCGAACGTGGAATATGAGAAACAGAGTCAACCTGAGGGAGTGAGCTGCCAAAGAAGGAGAAGATGCAAAGTGCTCGTGAGGAGAATATTCTTGTTTTGCTGAGGTTGAGGCCTTTGAATGAGAAGGAGATTGCAGCAAATGAAGTTGCAGACTGGGAATGCATCAATGACACCACCATCTTGTATCGAAACACCCTTCGTGAAGGCTCCACATTTCCATCTGCCTATACTTTTGGTAAGGACGTGCTTTAAAATATTTTTCAGTGTAAAATTTGAAATAATGCTACCAAAATACCGTCAAGGATTGGGTCTTAACTTAAGGTGCAATCCTATGAGTATCTAGTAGATCCTTTGAGCAATTCTCTATATTCTGGTAAAAATTTACTGGTGTTATGCAAACATTTAAATATTTCTGTATTCGTTCTGGATATGATATGCTTGGTTGGAGGTTATATTTCGTATATTTCTGTAATGCTTTGCTTAGACAAATCTGGGACTCTCAAAAATAGGGAACTCCGATCATAGTCACCACAATGGCAACTTGCTACCCTTTTACCATCCTGCAACTTATTAATGCGTTACTTTCTGAATATATGTAGTATAACCCACGGTAACCTGAAAATCACCGCCAACTGTTTGCTTACTCCTACTGTAGGATGAACAGATGCAGTCTGCTGTCAGATGTCATAGCACACTGAAAATACAGGACTACTTGCGCTTACTTTGTGCAAATAGCATTATTTCTTACGAATTTGATCTGTATACATGTGCATTGAACTATACCTTCAGCTGCTGGATTAACTTTCAAACTTTGGATTAAGTCACAGGACTAAGAACTCTTAACCAGCTTTTCAAAAGCAGTTCTTTTTTCTTTTTTTAAGCTTTTTCTGGTTAAAATATTTGATCTCTTTTTCTTGCCCTTGTTCTGGAAATAGACAAAGTATTTCGGAGTGACTACTCTACAAGGCAAGTGTATGAGGAAGGAGTACAGGAAGTGGCTCTTTCAGTTGTCAGGGGTATTAACTGTAAGTATAACTCGACTTTCTTGCTGCCTTTCACATTACTTGCCAAGAAATGTAGATGTTTTTCACCTCCATTTGTTTTTTCCAGCAAGCATTTTTGCATACGGGCAGACAAGCAGTGGAAAGACATACACCATGATGGGGGTAACTGAGTATACAGTAGCAGATATTTTTGACTATATGCATAGGGTAATAAAACTTTCTAATTTAGTATTGTTTAGTTCCCTTCTCAGTTTTCCAATCATTGTTTTTGTTTATAAATGTAGTTGATGTTGAAATTCTTGCCTTAATGTTATTGTTGCAGCATGAAGAGAGAGCATTTGTTTTGAAGTTGTCAGCAATTGAGATATACAATGAAGCTATTAGGGATCTCCTTAGCATGGATTCTACTCCACTTAGATTACTGGATGATCCAGAGGTGAAAGTCTTCCTCCCCCATCCTCTTCATTTTTTAGCAGATGAGTTGACAAGTTGCTCTAAAGTTTTCTTGCCTTGTTTAGAAAGGGACCATCATTGAGAAAGTTACAGAGGAAACACTGAAGGACTGGAGCCATCTAAAGGAGCTGCTTTCTGTTTGTGAAGGTAAAGTATTGCACTATGCCTGCCATTGTTTTTTGGTGTGTGTATATAATTATTTCATTGCATCCTTCCAGCTCAAAGACAGATTGGTGAGACCACCCTGAATGAGAAAAGCTCTAGATCTCATCAAATTCTTAGATTGGTACGCCAGTTCCTCTCCACTTCTGTTGTAGCTTTACTTGCTAGCAAGCATCTGCTTTGCTTAATTGGTTGGAGTTTCTGATGTTAACCCCTTCTCTTATTTATTATCTCAGACAATTGAAAGTTCTGCTCGTGAATTCATAGGCAAAGAAAACTCTACAACTCTTTCAGCAACTGTGGTATAGATCATTTCTTTTTTATTTTCATTTCAAAAATAATGAAGAGATGGTTTATTGATAATAGTAGGGAAGCCAAGGTAACATGTCTTTTGTGCAGAATTTTGTTGATTTGGCAGGAAGTGAGCGTGCATCTCAGGCATTATCTTCTGGGGCAAGATTGAAAGAAGGATGCCACATAAACCGTAGTTTACTGACTCTGGGAACTGTTATTCGCAAGCTAAGGTTGATTGTTTCTTCCATTTTTGGGGTAACTTTGTAAATTGCGATTAGTCCCTGCAATTTTTATAATACATGATGTATTGTATAAGGCAGTTTACTTGCTTCAGCTGCATTTTAGATTTTTTTGAACACAGCTGATGCCCTCTAAACAACACTGTTTTAATTTAGCAACTACCATTGACAAAAGGCAGTTGCTCGCAGCATTGTGTTCATTTTATTGAAATTTATCAACTTCAGGATTTCATTAAATTCCTATCAACGGGAAGCTAGATGATTCTTGCGTGTTGCCTATTACAATGCTTAACATTGCAGTGTGACACAGATTGTAATAAATATAGGAAGGTCATATAGTTATTGTGATTAGTGCAAATATTTTAAGGCCTTATAACCACAATTGACACACAAATGCTGCCAAATTGATCTTCATTGGGAGCTGTACTGCTAAGTGATATGAGATGGGTAATGCTCAAAACAATTTATTTACTACTATCTATACTAATAATGATGATGAGCTGCCTTCCTCTGTCACCTTCTCCCTCTGCAAGTATTTCTTTGCTGCTGTCCATAATTGAAACACTATAAAATGAGAGGATTGCACCTTATTTATCTCATCAACTTGGTTTTATACTGGATTCAGCAAAGGGAGACATGGGCACATCAATTATAGAGATTCTAAGCTGACACGGTTACTGCAGCCTGCTTTGGGTGGTAATGCTAGAACTGCCATTATCTGCACACTGAGTCCTGCTCGCTCGCATGTTGAGCAAACTAGAAACACTCTTTTGTTTGCTTGTTGTGCAAAAGAAGTTACTACGAAGGCACAGGTCAATGTAGTTATGTCAGATAAGGCACTGGTTAAGCATTTGCAAAGAGAGTTGGCTAGATTGGAGAGTGAGTTGAGAAGTCCTGCCCCTGCTACCTCAACCAGTGATTACGCAACATTACTTAGAAAGAAAGATCTTCAAATTCAAAAGGTAACTATTTGCGTTTGAAACTCATTTGCAAATAATTGTACACATGCTTATATATTTTCATAGACAATTTTAGAGAACTTTCTATGTTATAGTTGGCCATTTATTTTCTTTTCTAACTTTTAATTGGTTCCAATTAATTCTCAATGTATAAGGCATTGATACTTTCTTTATAGGCATTATGTGATGGGTTTTTATCAAAAGTTGGTCTTCCTGGATGATACACACATTTGTAGTTCTGTCATTTTTTGTGTCATGTTTAGCAGCTAGTATAGATATTTTGCACCCACTTTTTAGGTAAGCCACAACCGTGGAGCTAAAATTATACAGCCTGACAAAAAAACCAAATTGGCAAACATCAAGTTGGGATTTTAAATGAAGACAGGAGAAAAATGCAGTTTTCATAATATGTATGATTGCTTTGTCCAGCTTTATTGTAATTTGCTGAGTGAATGGCTAGCCTTGTCATTTTTTCACCCTGCTGTATGATTTGAGCTTATGAAACAGTGTAGATTTTTACGTTGATTACGTGAATTTCTACCATGCAGATGGAGAAGGAGATTAGAGAGTTGACCAAGCAAAGGGATCTTGCTGAATCCCGGATTGAGGATTTGCTGCGAATGATTGGACAGGATCAAACTTCAAGAAATGGGGTATATTTACTGCCTATTTATTTGGACTTTTAAGTAATGTAGACAATTCTTCTTCAACTGTTAACTCTTGCTTTATATTGGCAAATCAGGCTGTGATTGGCCCTCATCTTAATCAGCAAGCAGGGCGTACATGGGAAGATGAATATGGAGACAGTGGAAGCAACATGGAGGAGCCCTACCACCTACAGGATAGTACTGATGACCATTTTGTGTCTGATGATTCTTCATTGATGTCTATTGGAAAGAAGATTGTTAGATCCAATTCCTGTCAGAGTCTGGAGGATACTGCTATTGGACCTGCAGAATGTACTGATGACTACTGCAAGGAAGTTCAATGTATTGAAATGGATGAGGCAAGAAGAGATGGCAATTTTGAACTCCATTCCACATCAAACGGTGAAAATGAAGGAACATTAACTTTGACGATGTTTGGGGATGGTCCTGCAGCAGAGCAGCAACTATCAACTCCAGCAAATGGACATAGAGAAGTGAGTCACATTCAAAATGGTTTCACATATGACATGTTGGAGCATAGACTGCATGACGTACAAAGTACCATAGATGCTCTTGTCAATCCTGATCCTGAGGAAACATCTCCACAATCATCGGAAACTAATATGTCAAGTTCCAGGACTATGAACTTAACAAGGAGCTGGAATAGTAACGAGAATCTCATGACTGGCTCTTCTCCCTACTTTGGGAAGGCAGAACAAATTGGGAGCACCCCTCCAAATGGTTTTGAGAAAAGCTTTTCTGGGAGACCAGACAGTGTCCGAAGGAAGTTTCCTCCACTAAATTATGGTGCTGACACTGCAACGTTATCAAGAAATGATTCAGAGTCTTCTCTTGGCAGTGCCTACACAGATGATTTAAGATCACAGAGCATAAAAACTTCAGCAGATGGGGATATACCTAGCATCCAAGATTTTGTTGAAGGACTGCAGGAGATGGCCAAGCAGGAGTATGAGAAGCAACTAGTTGATAGTCAGGTGAGGGTTCATAACCATTTTTGGTCAGTCAGTCTCAGAAATTTCTTTTATGACATTGCTTGATTTCCACATGCTAGGTTTGGGAGACAGACCAAACAGCTCATACATTGGAGAAGAATGCAAAGGATGTGGGATTGGAACCCATGCATGAAGCATTAGAAAATTCTAGTGATTGGCCATTGGCATTTGAGAGGAAGCGGAGAGAGATATTTGAACTTTGGCAAACTTGCAACGTTTCCTTGATTCATAGAACTTACTTTTTCCTGCTCTTTAAAGGTGATCCAACAGATTCGGTGTACATGGAAGTGGAGCTTAGGAGACTTTCCTTCCTCAAGGAAACACTTTCTCAAGGGGATCATTCTGTGGGAGGTGGTCAGACATTCACATTTGCAACAAGGTTCTCTTCTCTTCTCTCTCTCTTTCTCTCTCTCTCTCTCTCCCCTGAAAATGTATGTTTTCATGAATCTTGCAGACTTTGAAAACGTTTTTCACGTAATGCATTCATCCTTTTCACGTAATGCATTCATCCATTTAAATTTCCTACATTTCTTTTTCGTTTTCTAAAGATCTCCTCCATTGTCTGCTGACAAGCTTAGATGATGAACCAGGAGGAGAAAAAAGTGAGAGAGCAAAAATAGGCAAATCAAAAGTGGCAAAATTCTCTCTCTTGTAAATTTGAACCAACCTTGTCATGCTGAATCCAAATATGTTTTCCATAGGGTTATTTACAGTTTTTCCATTTTTGCTTCTCTATTTTCTCCCACAGCTGCAAATGGCCTCCATAATTTGTGGATAGTTACAGTATTTGGTTACGGAAGAAGAAAATGAGGGTGAGAAGAGATGTGATATGGATGAGATTTGAAGGGTTGCAGTAAAAAAGTTCAAATGGTTTTGAATTCATTTTCTAAATCCAGTTGAAAAACTTTCAAGTTGTTCAGTAAATTATATCCATTTCTTGCACCATGGATTTTTTAAGCAGGCATATTTTCTCTTTGATTGTGTCCAATTATAAATCCCTCAACTCACCTGATATCTTAATCTGATTGATAGTGTCAAAGCCCTACACAAGGAGAGAGGAATGCTGAGCAAGCTGATGAGAAAGAGGTTATCAGAAGAAGAAAGAAAGAGAATATACCTGAAGTGGGGTATAGGGTTGAACTCAAAACGCAGGAGGCTACAGTTGGCTAACCGCTTGTGGAGCACCGCGAAGGATATTAACCACATCATGGAGAGTGCAGCCATAGTTGGAAAGCTGGTGAGGTTTGTAGAACAGGGGCAAGGTCTCAAGGAAATGTTCGGGCTTAGCTTCACACCCCCAAACACAAGGAGGAGGTCCTTGGGCTGGACATACAGCAAATCAACTCTTCTATAGATCATTCTTTGTGGTAACTGGCAAATGTATACTACTAGAGCGGCTGATTTGTTGAAGTGGGTTAGCCCATATAGCATTCTTTACATGATCCCCCAGGAAAAAAAAAAAAAAAAAGAATGATCCTGTGATTGTTAAGAGTTGTAAAAAATTATAGCTTGTATCATGTCCAAAGTTGAACTCTGGCTTTGCGCATATTGTTCATGTAGGTAGCTCTTTTTTTTTTTTTCTTTTTTTTTCTTTTTTGTCACCTGTTCTTATATTTTATTTTCCTTCATTTTTTTTTTAATGAAAAGTATCGACTGGTTCTATTTTCTAAACTTCAAATGCTTCAATTGAAATCTTATGAGATGAAGTTTTTTAAACGTAAGATAGTTTCTAAATTGGAAAAAAAGTTTGTTTTAGGTAAGCCAATGTTTTTATTGAAGATTTCAAAATTTCAAAAACTTACCATCAACTTACTAAAAATTGGTAAATTTGAAAGGTTCGGTACCTGACATTTCATTATAATTATTTTCACTGGTGACGTATAAATCAGGTATTATATCAAGATCACAACATCCATTTTTCCAAGTTTTGTCCACATCGTTGGACTTCAGAGTTGAAATAAAGGGGGGCAATTCATTGAACACTTGATGTACAACTAGCCATGTGTATTTCATACCGTCAAAATTTTTTAAAAATAAACAATGTTTATCTAAATTAAATTAATATTGATGTGTATTTCACTATATTTATGAACTGATATATATAAGTCCTTTCGCTGCTTCTCTTTGGATGGTAAATCCAATGGCAAACTGCCAAACCATGCGTACAAGTGAACGTTAAACAAGATGTCCCTGTTGGCTGTCGCCTTTCCAATTGGAAAGTGGCCTAAAAACGCATCGTTTTGTTCAAAGAAGATTGCGCTTCCTCTCTTAACAGAAGCTGCGATAACTGAGAAGGTTCCAGAGAGAGAGAAAATGAGTGTGTCAACCACGGCGTACCTAGCAAGGAGAGCAGCACAGAAGGAGAGAGTTCAGATCCCCTACCGTCGAGCTCTTAGAGATACTCTCAACTGGGCCGTCCACCGCCACCTCTTTTATCAAGATGTACATTTCCCTAATCTCAACATCTCATTCAGATCTCACTCTAATTCAGCTCTCACTTACGTAATTAACACTAAATTTTTTTTTTTATCAATCCAGGCTTCGAACCTCCGCGAGAAGTTCGACGCCAAAAAGCATGTGGTTCGTTCTCATTATTTAGTGAAATATTTGTTTTAATCACGAAAGCAGTTTTGGTAAGTTTGTAGAGTGAATATGCGGTTTCTATGAGCTTGCAGGAGGATCAGGACGCCATTGATAGAATGATTGCTGAAGGAGAGGCACAGTATAATAAGTGGCGGCATCCTGATCCTTATATTGGTAAAATAATTAGATGCTCGGATTTGCTTTTGATTCTTTTTCTGTTTTGCATTTTGATTCTCGGTTTCATTGGAGAATGATAACCTATGTTAAGGTGATTTGCAATTATGTTCAGGTCAGTTGTTTATAAATTCAAATTATGTGTTGCGGAAGATCGTTTTCATAGTTGGTGATAGCCTCTTATGTCTTTTCTATCAAGTCATGTGAAAAGTATCAGAAATTAAGAGGAGTGCCACAAGATGATGATCTTTCAACTCAATTTATATCTGATAATTGCTTGTGCAAGCCTGTCTTTGTAGCGCGCGCGCAAACACACATATAGAGGAAAGGTTTTATCCTCATTCAGCTCTGACCTAGAAAGCTTATTTTATATTTGGAAGGGTGTTGGAATAAGAGAATTCCTTGGCCAGTTTGCTGTCGTGTTGCAGCTTGCCATCGTCAGGTTTTCAGCCAAGCAGGAATCGGATAAATTGAAGAAAAATATTCTTTGTCTTCTTAAATGACTTCTCAAGTTGTGTCTACAACTTGGAATGGAGAGATTTTTTCTGTAATGATTTTTTGGTAAAGGACCACCGGATATTCAAGGACAGAGTCACTGATTATCCAAGTATATATGTTTGCATTTTTATGCTTATTGTTAAAATTTGTTGCAACGTTACCATAGTGCTCATAGTAAGATATGTGGTCTATTTAAATTATAAGAGCCTTTATGAGGTGTAGGTTTGAGGCCACAAATAAGTTATCTGTTAACAAAATTTTGAAAATGGCAAAATGCTTGTTAGAAAATTACCATGTAGCAAACGCATGCACTGAAATAAGATGTGTGTGTGTGTGTGAGAGAGAGAGAGACAGAGAGAGAGAGAGAGAGAGAGTGAAGACATTAGGATTACACTTGGTTTGGCATTGACCTATATGTGTTCACTGAGAGCCACCTGCTTTTTCTCCATAAAGGAGAAAAAGATTAGAATTGCTTATACAGATTAAGGTTTTCCTCTTTATACTAGAAAAATTATAAGCAGTCTCCCCTCATTCTCTTCTTTGTTGGGACCTTCATGTACAATAATTTTAGTTTAGGATACTTGGATCTCATCTTATTGGAACTATAATTTGATGGATGACTGCCTTTGGTTCTCTCTCTCTACTAGAAAAATTATAAGCAGTATCCCCTCATTCTCTTCTTTGTTGGGACCCATGTACAATAATTGTAGTTTAGGATACTTGGATCTCATCTTATTGGAACTATAATTTGATGGATGACTGCCTTTTGTTCTCTCTCTCTTTCTCTCTCTCTCTCTCTCTCTCTCTCTCTAGCATTAGAAAAAAAGCATGGAATGTTTGCCAAGGAGGTGAAACCAGGTACAAAGAGGAATTATTTCCATGAAAGGGAATCGATGAAATCTATTCATTCTTTCTTCTTTTTGTTTTAAGTGCATATAATTTACCTGTATGTGTTTGTGAGAGTGTGGCGTTTTATTGTGGTACTTTTCCTGTTAAAGCTGCTAATGTAGTTCTCTAACTCATTGATCTCATTTGCTTACAGTTCCTTGGGCTCCTGGTGGTAGCAAGTTCACTCGAAATCCAACTCCACCTTCTGGGGTAATTGACTAAAATATGCTCATCTTGTCTGTATACAATCATGTTATCTTTTTTTCACTTATTCATTCCCCTCCCTTTCTGCATGTTTTTGTTTAGGATGTCACTGAGTTGTTGTGATTAAAACCTTTATGTGCGTGGGTGTTTGTGGAAGTTAAATTTGTTGGCCTAAGTATTGCTTTGGTATTCTTCTTTCGTAGCTAAGATGTATGTGTGGAAATATACATTTCCTGGATAGTGTCATTTGTATTTACCATTTTAAATCAACATAGTTCAGGGATACATTGTTTGTCGCATGCCTTTGAACTTTATTTGGGGAACTTACATGTGGTTTTTCCTGCTGAAAGTGAATCTTATGAGATAATGAGATTAATGTTAAAAAAAGTTTGGATGTTGGTTATGATACAATCTCATTGTTGATAATCATCTTGTTTTTATGATTTCCATTCGTTCTTTAGGTGAATCTGAGTTTTTTTTTTTCTTTTGAGAAGTCCATTTTTTTATTCTTTAAGTATTGTAGTACTAGCGGCAAAAACAGCCAACATACTCTAGACAGGTAGGAAAGAAGGGGGAACAAACTTAATTAAGGTGAGGCTCCACCCACCGTTTATTTTTACTGTATGATGTGGTTCATGGATTTCCTGCAAGTTTCGACCTATAAGACAAAAATGAAACACTGGGTGGGTTAGTTTGGTAACCTCTTCAACCTTTAAATTAATAAAGTCAATATAAAACTGACTAAAGAGAATAGTATATGGAATTAACTAGGAAGAAGGATATCCCTTGCTATGATTATAGATCTTCTTATATCGACTTTAGATAGTGGTTACATTCTTATTTAGCGGTAGTATTGATAATCCAAAAATATAGGGATTGTTATCTTCAACTGAGGTTCTTCTATTTTGTTGGACTTCCTTAGAGTGGCTGAGCCATATGGCTGAATAAACTATGTGACATACTCTCTCATTCTGTTTGGACGAGTTTCATAGTGGTTGAACCATAGAACTGCATGAACCATGTTACTGAACCAACTTTTGGACGTATCAATTATTTGACCAAACAATATGGCCAAACCATGTAACCGAACCCAGTCGAATCATCTATCTGACCGAACGGAGTGGTTGAATCATATTTCCAAACTATGTATCTGGCTGAATGGACCATATGGACTATATGAACCGTGTTGTCTGAATGAACCATGCTACTTTGGGGTGATATATCACTGTGCTATTTCCATTTATATTTGTTATTGCCTCTGTGAAATTCAGTGTCAGAACTAAGCAGTAGTTGATATTTGGGGGTAACCTAGTTGATATTTGGGGGTAACCTAGTTTATATATGGGTATAAATATTCATCAATGTATTTTGCTTTCTAATCTGCATATTTTAATTTTTTTTCCCCTCATTAATTCTGATATTTTGTGGGCATTGCAGATTGAGATAGTTTATGACTATGGTCGAGAAGATAATGATTAATTCTGCATATATTTTCGTAGTAGAAATAAATGTTAGCCCTACAGTCAATTGCTTGGCACACTATTACCAATAAATTTAGGTGTGAGCTTGTACAAAAGGTGCGAGCTTCTGGTTTCTGTAATATATTTTCTTTCTCCCTATTTCAGTTTCATTAAAGAAAAAGAGTCTCAGATAGTGAAGGACCGATACTCAAATTCTTCAAAAGAGTTTGGGATTTCTAAGTAAAAATCATACAACCGCCTGGCATGATAAGACGGGTGACGATCTATGACAAGGTGTGATGACCTGTTGACGGGGTAATTTGCTAAAGGGTAGACTTGCTAGAAGGAAGGGCTGACCTGCCTAATGGAAGTAGGGTGGAGGAAGGCAGGTCTGATGATAGAAGGGTTGAAGTGCTTGGGATGTTCGTAGGGCTAGTGAAGCCCGGATGCTCGTCAAGGCAGTCCGGTTGTCCAGAAGCTCGGATGCTCGGAAGCTTGCAACACAGAAAGAAAAGTCTGGAGGCTCGAAGACTCTCTAAGGCTTGAAGAGCTCGGAAGCTCAGAAGGCTGGAGGGCGAGAGTAGCTCGGAAGCCTGAGGACTCGTCAGGGCAAGAGTAACTCGGATGCGGAAGTTTAGAATGTCCAGAAGCTCAGAATGCACGGATTCTTCAAAGTGCTTAGAAGGCCTGATGCACTGATTCTTTAACGTGGTCGGAACGTCTGAGAGGATTAAAAGGAACTACGACGTTTGATTTTTTGCCTTCATTTAAAAGAAATGAGGGTTTTTCAGTCTTTTACATTGTGCTGCCAAGATCGTTGAGTCTGCTATTTAAGGAGCAGACGTCCCTCTGTTTTGAGTGTGAGAAGTGTGAAAGGTGCGCAAAGTGAAAAACTCTGTGATTGTTGTTTTTCTCTGCCATTATTAATTTGTAATCAAGCTTGTGCTCCTGTGTGGTTGTTCTTTCTTTGTAATTTTTTGTAAATAAAGGATTCCCTCTTTCGAGACGTAGGACGATCCACAAACATTGATTCGAATTCGTAAAACTCTCTGTGTTTTTTTTTTTATTTTCTTATTTTCCGTTATGTCGCTCACTAGAGATCGGAGTTACGATATCAGAGTAACTACAAGTGGTTCCAGAGCATAGTTTGTGAGCGGGGAGGTTCATCGCCGATCAATTTTCTTGAAGTCTAATTGAGAAAAGAATGGCGTCGACAATGTAGAAACTTGATGTTGAGAAGTTTGATGGGAGAGGAGATTTGCTCTGGAAAGAAAAGATCGATATAAGTCTCAAGATCATGGAGCTAGGTTCATCGCTGGTCAATTTTCTTGAAGTCTAGTTGAGAAAAGAATGGCGTCGACAATGTAGAAACTTGAAGTTAAGAAGTTTGATAGGAGAGGAGATTTGCTCTGGAAAGAAAAGATCAATATAAGTCTCGACATCATGGAGCTGCAAGATGCTCTCAATGATGATCCAGAAACATGGAATCTTGAGGAAGAAAATGAATCAAAGGAACCCAAAACTTCAGTCCAAAAAAGAATCATTTCTTTAACTCTAAAAATCTCGAAATCTTTTGGGCTGCTTTAATAATCATCTCAGAGTAAGATCCAAAGAGAAAGAGATTGGGGAGCCGGCCTAATGGTCAAGAAGAGAGAAGTAAGAAGGTCATCTAATGGTCAAGAAGAGAGAAGTAAGAAGGTCAGGAACTTGATAGTTTTGTGTCTCTTGGATTAGATTTTCAAAAAAATGATACATGAAAAGGCTGCTTTTGGAATCTGGAGACTTCTGGAGAAACTCTATTTGGAACAATCTTTACCCAACAGAATGTACCTGATGCAGAGGTTTCAGGCTTCAAGATGGACGAGGGCAAAACCATGAGAAACTCTATTTGGAACAATCTTTACCTAACATAAATGTATCTGATGCAGAGGTTTCGGGCTTCAAGATGGATAAGGGCAAAACTGATGCGGAACCCTATGGCACAAGTCTCAAGCCCACACGCACAAGTAGATATGAAATCCAAAAATTTGATAAACCCACCTCCTATGGCACCCCAAACTTAGAGAAGCTGAAACACTAATGATCGAAGGATTTAGATGAGAATCTGACAAACGCCACAACGAATAGTTGATAAGTAAGCCAAGATTCCTGGTGCAATTGATGAAAGCAAATCCTCACTCTCACTCAAAGCAATACACGCCAAAGGCATGAGAAGAATTCTGAAATTTTGATTAAAAAGCTGCCTCTTACAATTGTTTCTTATCCTTATATACTAAGGAGAAAAACAAATAAAACCCTAAGACACTCTTCTTGGACCTGACTTAAACACATAAGGCCCAAACCCAATCACACACTAAAATAACACATAAGTATTAAAACATAAGCCCAAAACATGGCCCAACACTCTAAAACTTAAAAGATAAAGTATGGCCAGAATACAAGCCCAAATAAAGCTAAAATAAAACAAGTGTTAAATAATAAAAATATAGCAAGCCCATCATAACAAAGCTGAATCTTCACAAAAGTCTTACTTGATCTTCACTTTAGGCTTCCCTTTGTGTAGTTTTAGCCCATAGGTTTGATTAGGCTCCCTAAGCTTATGATTGCAAGTGTTGCACCAAATCAGTCCCATATGAGTTGAAGCACTCCCCAAATATGTATGGATCATATGAAAATGATTTTGAACTCCTTTTAGATCCATTTGAATGACATAAGTTTGCTCCACACCATAACCATTGTTAGAAATTTGCCCTATTGGATCTGTATCATTCTCTCCTTCTTTAGAAAAGATTCGTCCTCGAATCTTGCTGATATTTATGTCAAAAAGGGAAGCTTTAGGAACCCATGTATCTTCAAAGACCTCCTTTTGAATAGGTGGAAATAGGATAAAACTTTCGTCATGAATGTTTTCATCAACAACCTGCACATCAAGAACAAATGAACTAGGCATAAAAATATTAGTCATAGAAAGATCTTGTGGATGTGACCCATTCTCCTCTACAACTTCCAAAACAGTCTCATTCACCTCCTCCACCTCATCAATCACGTGCTGCCCATGTCCATCATCATTCACAACCTCTTCTATGAGTTCATTGATGGAATTTTCAACAACAGCTACATTAGATTCATGCATTACAACTTCCTCTTCAATTTCAATCTCAATGGAAGTTGAGATTGGAACTTTAGCCTCTTCTTTCTCCTTTTCATTCTCCACCTTCCCTCCTTGAACTAGTCTTGATTCTTTCCCAGCCTCTTTACCCTCAAACTCACTCTTTTCTCTCATCTTTTCCGCAGAATTCAAGCTTTCACTCCTCTTTGTGGCCAAGGCCGAAGCCTCCCTCTCCCTCTCCAGCATCTTTATTTGATCAACATATACCTCTTGAGGTGAGTGAAGGAGTACTTGTTATTGAACCCATCATGTTGCACCTTTCTATCATGTTGCCACGGTCTATCCAACAACATATGGCTTGCCTGCATAGGTACCACATCACATAAGATCTCATCCTTGTACCTACCAATAGAAAATGGTATAACCACCTGGTGCGTAATCCTAACCTCTCCACAATCATTCAACCATTGCAATCTATATGGCTTAGGGTGTTTAATAGAAGTCAAGCCCAATTTTTTCACCATATACACACTAGCCACATTTGTGCAACTACCTCCATCAATAATGAGAGTACACACTTTTCCATTAACCAAACACCTAGTGTGAAATATGTTTTCCCGTTGTTCTAGGCTTTCTTCCTTAACCTGCATATTCAGAGCACGCCTAGCAACAAGCATCTCACAATGTGCAGCAAGCAACACATTATGAACCAACACATCCGAATCATCACAGTCGTTATTGCAATTAGGAGTTTTTTGAGGTATTTTTGTAGAAGTGGAAGCTTGTGAGACATTCAAACTCTTCATAGTTTCAGTCAACCTCTCAAGAGTCTTATTGAGCCTTTGTAACTCACCAGTGACTGACTTCTTAAAGAGCTTATAATCGTTACCCATATTCGATTCACTTCCATCAGTACGATCCACCACATTCTTGTCTTTACTTATCCTACCTTAAATCAACAAAGAACAAAAAGAACTAGCAAATATTGTGTTAAAAAAAGTACTCAAGTGTTTGCACTCTTACCATTCTTTTGCTGATTTTTCAATTGCACTTCAGAAACTAAGGTCAACCAACCAACCACAAGGTGCGTTTAATGAAACAAAGAAGAAAACCTAAAGATAGAAGGAAGTGTGCAAAAAAACTAGAAAGAAGACATTGACAATTTGGAAAGTAACACACGAACTAGGCTTTATGCTACTTGAAAAATATCACCTAGAGTATAGACCCAAGCAAACAATACTCCAGCAATGTCAAGAAAACAAAAGCAAGTTTAAACCAAAAAAGAAACTTAGAATTCAAATAAAAAAAATGAACCTGAATAAAAGTTTGAATTTAATTCACTTCAAAGCAAATTAAATATGGATCTATATAAATCTACCCAAAAAGAAAAGTTTCAAAACTCCACAAATAGAATCAGAAAAGAAAAATGTAAATTTCACTCAGATCAGAAACATGGACGAAAATTCTGGTCTTAAAAGAAGGATTTGACATCAAATCGATTTAGATGCAGTTGCCTTAAATGTGCACCTTAAGAAATAGGCAGATTTCTTTTGTCTCCTAATCTGGATTCAACCCAATTCAAAATTCAAACTTGATTCCCATAAACTATAGCAATCAATTGAGATAGGTAAGGAAATATAGATGAAAAAGGAAACATATCACAATTTCGGCCAAATCAAGATAAATATGGCAAAGGCGATTTTTTTTTTTCGTTTTTTTTTTTTTGGATTTCAAATTTTCTTCCAAAAGAGATTATGTGATAATTTATCAAGAAGGTGCAGCCATTAATACAAAAGCTTTCACCGAAATCAATAACGAAAAAAAGAAAACTCAAAAAAATAACTCTAGATCTTGAGATAAATAAGAATTTACCTCACTTTGGCTCTGATACCAACTGATGCGGGATCCTATGGCACAAGCCTCAAACCCACACGCACAAGTAGATATGAAATCCAAAGATTTGATAAACCCATCTCCTATGGCACTCCAAACTTAGAGAAGCTGAAACACCAATGATTGAAGGATTTAGATGAGAATCTGACAAACGCCACAACGAATAGTTGATAAGTAAGCCGAGATTCCTGGTGCAATTGATGAAAGCAAATCCTCACTCTCTCTCAAAGCAATACACGCCAAAGGCATGAGAAGAATTCTGAAATTTTGATTAAAAAGCTGTCTCTTACAATTGTTTCTTATCCTTATATACTAAGGAGAAAAACAAATAAAACCTTAAGACACTCTTCTTGGACCTGACTTAAACACATAAGGCCCAAGCCCAATCACACACTAAAATAACATATAAGTATTAAAACATAAGCTCAAAACATGGCCCAACACTCTAAAACTTAAAAGATAAAGTATGGCCAGAATACAAGCCCAAACAAAGCTAAAATAAAACAAGTGTTAAATAATAAAAATATAGCAAACCCATCATAACAAAGCTGAATCTTCACAAAAGTCTTACTTGATCTTCACTTTAGGCTTCCCTTTGTGTAGTTTTAGTCCATAGGTTTGATTAAGCTCCCTAAGCCTATGATTGCAAGTGTTGCACCAAATCTGTCCCATATGAGTTGAAGCACGCCCCAAATATATATGGATCATATGAAAATGATTTTGAACTCCTTTTAGATTCATTTGAATGACATAAGTTTGCTCCACAACATTGTTAGAAATTTACCCTATTGGATCCGTATCTTAAAACCATTGAGGAGAACGTGAACGTTTTCTAGAAGATGTTGTGCGACTTGCAGAATTTGCAGGTTAAGATGGAGGGAAATTTTCAAGTAGTATATCTATTGAATTCTTTGCATGTTCCTCATGAACAGTTGAGGGAGGTTTTGAAGTATTCAAGAACTAGTATTGCGGCTAAAAAGGTGAAGACTGCAGAAGGTCCAAAGAAGCAGAACTTAATGCTCGAAAAGGTACAAGAAATCAAGGTGAAGGTCTGGTAGGGAAGATCGGAGCATAGAGACAACAAGAATAGGGACAAGAACAAATCGAGGGCAAGATTAAAGTCCAAAAGTAAAGCAAAATGCTGGTATTGTGGCAAGAAAGACCATTTCAAGAAGGAGTGCTGCTCGAGGAAAAACAATAAAAAAGGTTCTCAAAATGAGAATGGTAAAGCAGCAATTGCAAACAACAATATGCAAGATTTTAAAGTTTTGACGGCAGAAACTCTAGAGGTATTGTCCAGAGTCAGAAATTAAAGAAAAGTAGATATTGGATTCATGCTGTACATTCCACATGACCTCGAGAAAAGAATGGTTTGCCACATTTGAAGAAAAAGATGAAGGCAGAGTCAAGATGGGAAACAACACAACCTGCGATATTAAAAGAGTCGAAACATTATGGATCATAATGCATGATGGCATGACTGTGATGTTAACTCAAGTGAGGTATATTCTTGAATTCAAAACAAATCTTATTTCTTTTGGTGCACTTGAATTGCAAGACTGTTGGTACAAGGCTCAAAAGCTATAATGAAGATTGTCAAAGGCTGCAGAGTTATCATGAAAAGAGAGCTCTGATAGAAGGTCTATATGTTTTGCAAGGCAAAACAGTTTTTGGTGAAGGAAATCCATCCGAGGCTACTCAGGATCAAATCTGCCTTTGGCACAGCAAGTTTGGACACGAGTCAAAAGGAAATGGAGACTCTAGTCAAAAAGGGTCTGCTTCAAGGTACCAATCTATCATCTCTAAATTTATGTGAAAATTGTGTTTTTGGTAAATTTCATAAGTTGTTCTTTGAGACTGGAAAGCATACAACAAAGGGAATTCTTGACTACATTCACTCAGACCTATGGGATCACTAAACGTTCCTTTTTCTCTATCAAAGTGTCAGTATTTCATCTCCTTTATTGATGATTACTTGAAAAAGATCTGGATTTACTTTCTAAAATCAAAGGATTAAGCCTTTGAGAAGTTTGTAAGAAGTTTGTGGAATGGAGATGCTTAGTGGAGAATCAAACAGAAAAGAAGATCAAGACGTTGAGGACAAACAATGGTCTTGAATACTGTAATCAAAAGTTTGATTCATTTTGCAGGAAGCAGGGAATTCGAATGCACATGACATGTGCTTATACACCACAGTAGGATGGTGTTGCAAAAAGGATGAATAGGACAATAATGGAAAAGGTCCGAAACTTGCTCGTGAGTCGGGTCTGTTAGATAGCGTCTGCAGAGTATATGCAATCATCTCTATTGTGATAGGCTGTAGACTGGACTTTCAACTTAATCTTAGGGATTGCATAATCATAGGCTTGATTTTCCTTCCTGCTTAAATATCATCTCGCATGTATAAATAAGTTGTAATCTCTGTGATCATAGGCATCCTTCTCTCTCGGGTTGTAATCACGACCTGTAAGCAAGTCGGGTCTGTAAGCTGAAAGTCCGGTCTGCAGCATATCGTAGCTCTTTGATCACAGAGGTATAGTATATGGCATTGATAGAAGCCATTAAAGAGGAAATCTGGTTAAAAAGTCTGGCGGAGGAGCTCGGGTTCAAATAAGAGACAGTGGAGGTGTTTTGTGATTCTCAGAGTGCCATCAGTTTGTCAAATAATAACGTGCATCATGAAAGAACCAAATACATAAATATCATATTGCACTTCCTTAGAGATTTGATATTTAAAGGCATTGTTAAGGTTTTAAAAATCCATATAGAACCCTGTAGATGCACTCATCAAGATTTTATCGGTTGACAAGTTCAAAAGGACGTTGAGCTTGTTAAAGCTGACCGAAAAATGAAGAAGGTCAAGACGAAGAAGAAATGAGGATTCTGAGTTGAAGAAGTTCAAGTAAGGTGGAGAAATTGAAAGACTGATGCTCAAATTCTTCAAAAGAGTTTGGGACTTTTGGGTAAAAACAGAGAGAGATCAGACGACTAGTTGATGGCCTAGCAGATGATAAGACGAGGTGACGACCTATAATGAGGTGTGACGACCTGTTGATGGGGTAATTTGCTGAAAGATAGACCTGCCAGAAGGAAGGGTGACCTGCCTAATGGAAGCAAGGCTGAGTAAGGCAAGCCTGATGAAAGAAGGGTTGAAGTGCCCAGGATGCTCGCAGGGCTGGTGGAGTCCAGATGCTTGTTAAGGCAGACCTATTGTCCAGAAGTTTGGATGCTTGGAAGCTTGGAAGCTTGTAAGGCAGAAAGGAAAGTCCGGAGGCTTGAAGACTCGCTAAGACTTGAAGAGCTCGGAAGGCTGGAGGGCAAGAGTAGTTCGGAAGCTTGAGGACTTGTTAGGGCAATAGTAGTCCGGATGCAGAAGTTCAGAATGACCAGAAGCTCAGAATGCACAGATTTTTTAAAGCGTTTAGAAGTCGATGCACTGATTCCTTAAAATAGACGGAACATTTTAGAGGATTAAAAGAAACAATGATATTTGATTTCCTACTTTCATTTAAAAGAATTGAGGGGTTTTTCAGTATTTTACTTTGAGGGGCTAAGGTCGTTGAGTCTCTTGTTTAAGGAGCAGACGTTCCTTTGTTTTGAATGTGAAAAGTGTGAAAGGTGCACCAAAGTGAAAAGTCTTGTGATCATTGTTTTTCTCTTCTATTGTTTGCTATTGTTGATTTGTAATCGAGTTTGTGTTAATGTGTGGTTATTTTTTTCTCTTCTATTATTTGCTATTGTTGATTTGTGATCGAGTTTGTGTTAATGTGTGGTTATTTTTTCTCTATAATTCTTCGTGAATAAATGATTCCCTCTTCCGAAACATAGGACGATTTATAAGGATCAATTTGAACTCGTAAAACTTTCTATATCTTATTTTTTTTATTTTTTTGTTTTCCGTTACGTGGTTCATCAAAAATTGTAATTACGGTATCAGAGTAACTACCGATAGAATTACTATTTCCGCCCTCCACCCGGTAGAATTACTATTTCCGCCCTCCACCCCCAATTCCGTTTCTCTCTCAGAAATGATTAACGGACTCTGTGTGTCCCTCTCTCTATAGTCTATATACCATTCTCCTTGTTAAATTGAAGCACTGATATTCTATCTGAAGCTGCTTCTTTATTGCTATTGCAGATTGAGATGATCCATGTGTTACTCCAAAAGATCATGAGCGACTCCCATGTCGTCTTTAT
Source organism: Manihot esculenta (assembly GCF_001659605.2). Classification (NCBI taxonomy): domain Eukaryota; kingdom Viridiplantae; phylum Streptophyta; class Magnoliopsida; order Malpighiales; family Euphorbiaceae; genus Manihot; species Manihot esculenta. The sequence goes on from NC_035171.2 coordinate 14,906,314, forward strand.
GTTTATTGCAAGAAGGCAAATTATAGACACTACGAGATATTTCACTGCTTTATATTTGGTTTTCTCTCAAGAAAGGGTATTGTGTTGAAGAAAGATAAAAAGAATTCTTTTAACCTTTGATTGACATGATTCATTTTGTAATATATATATAATTATATAAGATTTTAATTTTTTTTAAATTTAATAATTTTTAAATTAAAAAGAGTTGAATTCTTTCTTTTTAAATAAGATAATTAATATAAAAGAAATCAATTAAATTGAATTATTGTAAAATTTGATGTGAATAAATTTTTATTTTTCTTTTGATTTAATTTATTATTTCAGAAAATTGCCATTGGATTGTAAATGGATACTGTGGTCTGGATTCACCTTTGTCTCTTTGATCGGAACGCTGCTTAGAATAAGGAAAAAAGTAAACCCTGCAATGTAAATATACAACGACTCTTATCTGTTGAGTCACACTGTAAGCAAGAGATCCACGCACGATGACTGATTGTTCCGCCAATTTCCAATTCTGAATTTGTCGTGTCTGTTACGAATTCAAAAGCTTACGTTATCTAATTTCGGGTGTTTGACATTACTGTTAGAAAAAAAAGGCTTATTGAAAATTATTTTAACATAATTTAGGTATAAAGGCATTAAAGTAATAGAACAGTTTTTCTCAAATTATTTATTTTAAACATCTAAAAGTTGTGCTTTTTCTAAAATGCACATTTCTAGCTTTCCAACTCCTCCCAACTCAATGCCAAATAGGTCTTTATCTAATCAAATCCAGTCAACACCTTTCCCTTGTCAAACATCCCATAAACAATAAAATAAAACAAAACACAAAACATGTAATCCACCATTTCCAATCCCCCCCTAAAAATAAAAAAAATTGGTAAGCTAAGCCTGCTTTGGCTTGGAACTTCTCTAGGCACCCATCAAGCTATTTTAATACTCATTTGATCATAACATCTTCCTTCATGCACTGCATCTCATCACCATACCCACAAACAAAAAAGCACTTACATCGACATCCCATCCGGCGAATATGGATGACAAGGTGAGGAAGACCAACCACCGGAGAGCTGCCACTGTACATGCAATAACATTGCAGATTAGTGGGTCTCTAGTTACAATGGTGATGCTGTTATGGGCGATTCGTAATGGCTTCAAACTTGCTACAAATTCTAGCAGATATAAAGGCGTTAGTGATTGGGCTTTTCACATTGGAGTTGTAACAATGCTCCTGGGTTCCTTGTTTCTGATTCTTGGGATTCCAATTCTAGCTGATTTGTTTCTAAATTTGTCAGAACAATTGCAGGAGGAAGCCGGATTTCATAAAGGTAAGCAATACAGATATTAACGCAACTGTCTTGTTCAGTATGTTCTTTTGAGATAATTTTTGTTTTTTCAATGTGATTTCTTTTCCTCTATCTTTGTAAGTGAGGTAGTAGGACAAAAAGATTTTCATTAAAGAGCTATAATACTTGCCCACGGGCTTTAAACTATCGGAACACTTGAATTCTCTGCAGAACTATAAAGTTTCAAATTGGAAGCTTAAGCTGATCCTAAATTATAAAATAATAATAACACTTAATTTGGTTAATAGTGTATTGGAGAACAAAATTAAGTAAAGGGCACGAAATTACTATTTTTCATTTAGTACATCTGGTATGAGGTTAAAGAATAGTTATATATTAGGGAGCTAATAGTTAATTTCATTTAATTATATTTAGTTTTGGTTTAAAATTTATATTAAATTAATAATATCACTTTTAGTGAATATATATTTATCATTCTACTTCTTTCCGTGCAATCTTCGTAAGAACATTATATTAAGTTAAATGGATTAAATTTTAATCTTTCAATATTTTTTATTTCTCATTATTACTAGATTAATAGTTAACTTCATTTAATATCAAAAAATTTCTTTAGGCTTTAATTATTATTTCATAAAAAAAATACTCTTAATTTTATTTTATTAACCCATATCAAACATATCATGTATTATCATGCTATTTCATGTAAACGCCTGAACCCAACACAAATAGAGTATGAAATTATGCACGCAACAAAGGAAATAGTCTATCCATAATACCTATTATGAGGTTGTATTTTTCCAAAGTTAATTACTTGGTCCTTATTATTTTTAAATTTAATTAAAATGTTCTATTATTTTAATTTTTTTAAATAACAGAAGACAACTTATTGATAAAGAAATAAATAATGAGAGAAGAGAGGAGAATCGAGATGCTATGCTTTGAGCCAGCCATCACAACTAAGAGGTCTAGGGTATTCAAACTTGAACTTATCTTCTCAGTTGTATTATGAACACACTCAAAGCATATCACAAATTTTCAAATTTACAATCTCACTACACTTGGCAGCATGGAAAATCAACAATTTCTAAAGCCTTTGCAACTCTGGCGGACCATTTACAGAGGATTTTGCTTGCAACTGACCATAGAAGAAACATCAAATATAATCTCTTCACATCTTCAATTAGAGTGGTCACTATTGTTTCTTATTTGGTCTATGGAATTAAACTATTTTTATCTTTTTTTCTTTTAGATTTTACTTAAGTATGACAATATCTAATACCTGTCATCATATTATTGATAAAACATTTATTCCTCATTTACTACCTTTTATTCACTTAAATAACAACTATATTTTACAAGAATAAACAGTGGGGCAAAAGTGCAAGAAAACTAAAATTTAGGGACGTTATCATCTAATTTTCGAAAATAGAGACTCAAACCCAAACGTTCATTATGACATAATACATGCACGGAAAGAGGAATTTCTCGCTAGGATATTGGGACTTGGCATACTTGGAGAGCTAGTGGTGAATTGGATTTGTTTGATCATTTTCAGCAAAAATGAGACAAGAGAAATGGGCATCACTTCAAAGTTGATGCAAATCAATTATGTGAATTACAACTGTACATTGCTTGCGTCATACCTATCTCCAATCCTCGACCTCATAAAACATTGCTTTGCTAAAAGAATTCAGCTCTTTTCATACAACTTTACATCTTGTGATTTATGAGACCAGCAGTGTACTATTGTCAAGAAAATAATTCATCCCCCCTGGTAATCAAATTAATATCTTCTGATAGCAAAGAACAATGCAGGTTTTCTTTTATGATTTCAAAGACATTGTTTCTGTCACATCTCATGTCATTGAACTATCTTAAACATTAACACACTCACTCTGCCTTTTCAGCAACTCCTTCCCCTGCCCCCCCTCCCCAACCCAAAAAAAAAAAAAAAGAGCTCCAATTTTCTTTTTCAGTTATTATTGTTCGCTTCTTTGTAATTAAACTCTTGGCAAAGGGCAACAAACTTCAGCAATCCAACAAGTTATCAAGTTTATAGCCAAAAGAGGCATCCGCTACACAAAATATAATGAGTTTTACACCATTTATGAGAACAGAGAAAGGATCCTGTCAAAAGCTCTCTTCTTGTGTTCCCTCCTAATAAAACTAAAACCAGTGACAGAGGAAGGAATTTTTTGCTACCATCTTTCTGCGAGAAAGTAAATCCCTCAGCGAGCTACTTTGTCCCTGACAATATATGATATTACCCAGGATAGCCCACAAATAAATAAGCTAATTCTCACATATTACCAGTCAACCACAATGCAAAAATCAGGTATTGCATGTACTTTTACAAACAAAACATATTTGACCAAGGTTTGTCTCTCTGTTTAGAGATTCTCATACTCAAAATTCTCTCAAGTTTTCTCTCAATCAAAAGGAGCTACTTCAGTTGAAGCCAAACAGTTAGTCTTCCATAGTCCATAAAGCATTCAAAAGAAATACTTGCTTTTAGTACTATCTATCAGTTCCCTAAAAATGACTCCATAACAAAGATATCATATCAGAAAAATCCCTACCGACCTCTTTCTAATCTTAATTAATCCAATGAGCAGTCATCCTCTTTATTTTTGGTGCTTAACTGTCGGACCATTTGCTGTCGTCATCCGTGAATTCTCTAAATGGACATGACAGAAGGACCTCATATCAGAACTATTCCTAGAGATATCTTTTCAAGCACACCCAATAAAATCAGGCACTTGGCAAGCTGAATCATCAGTCACTTTAAGAACTCTAAATTCATTATTGCCAAATTCTTCCCATCAGAACTTGTCAGTCCAAACCACGTTGAAACCTAAATTTATAAAGATTTATCCTGTCTTTCAGTGACATGCAACATCTAGAGCACAGATTCCAACAGTTTTGAGTTACCTTGCTATGATAAGAACCCAAAACCTTTGATTTCCTTTTGCATATGTGATCAGTTTCTGCTATCATGTGACCTTTAAGCTGGCTCAGAGCAATTATCTGGAACCCTTGCAATTCACCGTCGCCACCATGATCACATCACTATTGCAGGTTTTAACTTGTGACCTCTGGGCAATGCCTTCCATAATACATCTCTCTGTCTAGTGGTAGTTCCCAATACTCATGATGAATATTTTTCTATCAATTTCAGAGTTAAAGTGTGGAATTATTTTATACAACACTCTTCTAGAAGTATGCCATTTATTTATGCTAATATATCTGCAGCACAAGCGGAGTCAACCAAACCTGACAGAACTATTCGAGTTCATCTGCATATATAACATTGAAACATTTGTAACATTTTGGATGCCTGGAGTTATATCCCAAGTCAAATAAAGAACTAAAATGATAGAGAAAAGAAAAAGAGATTGAATTGATACTCTCAAATGCAGGTTTAGTAAAGATTGCAGCAAACCTCCATATTAGGGTCCTTAAAAATGGATCGAGTTTTGGATCTATGGCTGAAATTTTCTGAGCAAGTGAAGAGGGATTGGGATGAAAATTTCTTTTTGTGCTATGATTGCTATGGAGAACCATTGAGCAACATGGAGAATTACCCTCCTACCACTAAGAAAAAGAAAAAACTGACTTATACTATCTACATCATAGATAAACCACTAAGAACATGGTTTGACACTAAGAACATGACTCTTGAAAACATGACAACAATTAACAACTTAAGAAAATGACAATTGAAACCTGGCAGCAACACTGAAATCTCAGCAACTCGTGGCAGCATCAGCTGTCACTTGCAGCTGGATCTTGTTGAGGCTTTTTCTTCCTTCCATGCGTCAATCTCTTACTCAAAAGGTGCCAGAACAAGACAACAAGCAATACAATAACAAGAAAATAAATCAATGGCTGAAACAGCGCCCCAGGAAGAATTGCTGTGTACAAGAAACTCTGCCCTCAAAATATTCTCAAATTCTCAATGCCCGTCTTCTTCTAAATCCAGGTCCTTTTATAGCTATTCATAACCCTTCTTTCTATGTGACCCGGTCCACATGTCATCATCTTCGAATTCTTCTCTAACTTTATAGCTTCCCCCCTGCTCTATCGGTAACAAACTGCTTCCTGCACCTCCCATTCTGTTAGAGCTCTTTTTTCCCCTTCTAAGTAAACTTTGAATGTGCTCGGTCCAGGCCTTTTATCACCATCCTTATCACTCAAAATGCATTTCTGCTTTTCCCCGTCCGTTCAGAACTTTCAAGCTGAACTACAAGACTCTTTAATGTTTCAGATACTTGACCAGTAAATGTTTTTTCTTTTTTAAATAACATGGCAATCTCTAGCTATAGTCTCTTTGACACCCTAGCCTCTCTTATTCCTACTTCATAGTTTTTACCTTCAGCATTATGCATTAGTCCCTTCCCTCCTAGTTGGCCCATCAATCACTAGACTACTTTGCAAAAGAAGCAAGCACAATACTGAACTGAGGCTAAATCTCATATAATTCAATTGTATAGAAGAGATGGCATAATTGAAGGGTTTTCTCACTTACCGATAAAAAATTGTATCATTTTCAAAATTACAAACGAAAAATCCCATGAAATTTGCAAGGCTACAAAAATCACTGAAATTTAACGGTTTATTCAGCAAACCGGAAAGTTTCAAGAAGATGTACATGTATTTCCAAGGTAAGTGAACCTATAAAGCCAGATCCCAACAATAACAAGAAAGCTACATATTACCAGAGACACAGAGAGCATGAAATAGTTAGCACAAGGGACAATGAAAATTAGATAAGCTTGAAGGGGAGAGGCCAAGGGGTGGACCTGGGAACCTCAACTTTGTCCTTAATGCGTTCAATCTTCTTGTCCTTCTTGGGCCTCGAGTTTCCATACGATCCCTTGAATCTCTTCCCTCTCTTTGTTCTCTTATCCCCTCTCCCGCACAGGATCGGCGCCGGCTTCACCTCTAACCCAACTCTTGTTGCCATTGATGCCGACTGAGCCGCCATTACCCGCCTCGCCATAGCGCCGCACCACTGCATCATCGTCGCCATTACTCTCTTTCACACACAAGCGAGCTGAGTGAAAGGCGAGAGAGAGGGACTGGAGGCTCCAGTTATTTCCTAAGGGGTGTCCACATAATGGACCGGGTCGGATTAAGATGACGGATACCAATATGGACTTGTGGAAGGCTCAATTTGAGAGCAGTCGTTTTTTGAACAAATTATTATTTAATGTTTATGGTATAAAAAAAAATTATTCTTTTTATTTTAAAATATATATTAAAATATACCTTAAATTTAAAAAAATTTACTAGTCATTTTTAGTAGTTAAATTTTGAAAAAAAACTAATAAATAAATATGTTTTTATAAAATAAAAGAATAATTAATGAATTTTAATTAAATACGAGTTAATTTTTGGATTTATGGCATTTGTATTCTCCTTCGACATACTTGATTTGTGTTGTAAAAGCTTGATGTCAGGAGATTAAACACAAATGGTCTATTCTCCAAAATTTATTTTATTTTATTTTGTAAGAAAAAAATTTAAATAAATTTTAATAAAATCATATCATTCTATTTAAAATAAAAACTTTCTAAGTTAAAAAAATAAAAATTTTCATTTTAAATAAAAAATTGATAAAAATGAATTAAATTAAATTTTTTATTCTAAATAAAAAAAATAAAACTTTGTAAGTTAAAAAAATAAGAAAAAAGTCATTTATTTTATAAATTACTCATAATATTTAATTATAGTATTATTATATTAACATGTTTAAAATAATTAAAAAGTTTTATTATTAAATTTATTTTTATACGTCTAATCAAAATATAATACTAATTTTATAATAATAAAATTATATGCTATCAATAATTTTTTATTTAAATTTTAATAACAAAATATATTAAAAATAATAAAAAGTTTTATTATTATAAAAAATAAAATATAAATAATATTATTAAATTAATATAATGTAAATATATTATTATAACATGTTAATAATTAAAAATTTTTTAATTTCACGCTAGGCGAAAAATATCAATCGACATGTTAAAAAAAAAATTGTCATTTTTATAAAAAATGTCTACAAACATGTTAAAGTGGAGTCTAACCGCCATGTAAGCAGTTGATATATTAAAAATAATAAAAAAATTATGAATCACTTTTATAAAAAGCTATATGCGCCAGAGGTGGAAGTTTAACCGCCACGTGGGCAGTCAAATATCAAATCAACAAATTTTTTCCCTAAATCAGCAAATATTTTTTCTCTTTAATTCTAAATTGGCAAAAAAACTCATTTTCTCCATTAATTTTATCTCTAATTGAAGTTATGTTTTTACTAGTTCTTTGATGCTAATATAAAAGATCTTGTCAACCAAAACAAAACATAGTATTATAGGCATAGGTGTGGCCAGAGCCCTGACTTTAGACTGAACAATTCTAGTTTTAATTTCAGTTTTAATTTTATTTAAATTTAATATGATTTGGGATGAAATTTTTAATATTTTTTTATAAGTGAAAATTTTAATTTTGGTATGTCACTGGACAAACCAATCGAAATTGGTTCATCTTTTACTGATTCAGTTCCACAGGAGCCAGCCAAGGAGTTGCATTTTCAGTTTCAACATCCCCATGTGAAAGACAATCCTCTCATGAGAGGGCATGCATATGCAGCAACTGCATATGAGACTCGGCAACCATGCAGAATTCAGACCCAGTCTGAAGCTTGCTATCTATATTTTATATTGTTACGCATTTACAGAAGTAATCTCTTTAACAATTCAGGTTATTTTCTAATTTTAGCTGATTAATAAGTACAATAAGCAACCAAATTGCATATGAACTATGTTAGTTAAAGAGTTGCGGCAAGGGGTGAAAGCAGTGGATAAAGGAAACCAGATTCTACAAGCTAGAACGTAGGAAATCAACGTTCACAGTTCAGGCTGGATGGCAATGTTAGTAATACAACTGAAAGCCCAGGAAAAGCCAAACCAGGCCCAAAGAAGTTAAGCCTATTACAAAAGAAAGAGTAGAAGGATGAAAAGCTTGGTAAAAGAACAGAGGAAGATAGGGGAGAAGTCTCTACTCAAAAACATGTTGGAGAAACGAAAGCAAATTATAGATGTAATTACATGATGCCCAATACAAGCATCAATGATTGATATATCACTCATTTCATATTTTGGCTGTAGCTGGGAGATAGACAATCGGCTAGTTCGGAAGGAGGTCTCCTTAGTTGCTTCTTCTTGTCTGGTTCTAGCATAAAAGAGCACCACTAGGCAACGCTCAAAACCAAGAAGCAACAAAGAAAGAAATTACAATGGATGCATGCTAGCAGAAGTGAAATTGATGGAACCTCTGAGTTGTCAACTAAAGAATAGATAAAGCTCGAGTGTTTTGGGCATAAATCCCAGCACTGAATTTATAAACAAGAACTTTACTCGAGAAGAACTTGTAAGAGCCACAGACAATGACATTCAGCTGCAAGTGGATTAGCATGAAATGTGCACAGCGTCCTATGCAGTAGCAATCTCCATAAATAAGAAAGTGTGACCTATAACATTTAACATTAAAACTGGACAATTCTCAGTATGACCATGCAAAATCAAAGATTCATTAATCTCAATTTATTCATGAAATCATCATATATCAAACAAACGACAGCAAATAAAACAGGCGTAAGCAAAGCACAACCTTGTTTGCCATAAAAGAAAATATATATTGTTTTCATATATTTTGGGTTAATTTATGCCTGCCAAGTGCAGGGGCACCGCAACACATCCCCATGTTTTACCACAAGGCGCCGAGAGGCTAAAAGCTGGAAATCCCAAAATTGTGGTCAACAAAACACGTCTAAATGATAGAAGCCCCTCGAAGAAAACATGTGCTATGCAATGAGACCAACCCGTGTTGAAAATTTACATCATTTCTTCTTCAACTTGCCAAGTATGCACCAATCCATACGGGTCATCATTTGACTGATTCAAGTAACTCATAGGTCAAATTGTAACTCTTAAGTTTGAAGGTATGTCCATTTCTCGTGCCACACTGTTAACCTCACCGAGACAATAAATAAGACAATGATACCCCACAAAACATGATTTCAGAATCTTGCTATCTGGATTTTTTCTCAAAAGAGACGACCCATTTTACAAAATTTTCATTCCCCACAGTATACAATCAGGCCACCGAATGAAGGGCCTACACAAGATCAGAAGTCGGTAAAAAGAATGCAAGCCAATTCAAAAAAGCCACGAACCAAACATGAATATGCTGCTATTCAGTTGGGCTATGCACTAACTCAACTCTGTAACACGCATATACTGAAAAAATTATACGCATGGACAAAAAAACAAAAAAAAAAAGGAGCATTGAACAAAAAACTCTTTAAAAAAATAAAAGAAAAAAGTTATACTGAAGGAACAAATGAAAAAGAGGGAACAAGATAACGAAATTACAAAAGGGTTGGATTTATTTGGTTTCCCAGTCCCCTCTTTTCAGCAGAAGATGCAAAAGAATGTCCTGCATCTTCAATCTTTTGCTCTTAAGAACAACATAGATATCAAAATGGCAATTAACAAAGGAAAAATAAATAAACACAAAGTTAAACAAGACGACCTCTAGCACACAACCAACCATGGATGGTAAAAAAAGTTGGTGGGGATATGGCTTATTAATTAATCTCAAGCACAGCAATAGGACCACTGCTCCTCATCACCGCCAGCAGAATCAGCAGCATCCTCGTTGCAATAGTAGAAACCACCATTATTCAAAGCAGTCAATGAACATGAAGCCACCAGATAAGGCATGTTGTGGAAGAAACGAGCTAAGCTGCTAGCTAAAGCAGTATTGCCCATACCATGATCACTGTCGTTGCCATCGTCACTGTCTTCATCATGGTGGCAGAATTCTTCAGCACGGTGCTTGAGGGTCTCAAACATAAGTTCAGGCTCGTGCTGCATAACCCGGAGGACATCACTACAAGACGGGCCCGGCACAGCGCGAGTCACCGCAAAGCTATGGGGTCCATCACTCTGCGACACCCGAACAACGCTGGGGCCACCGAACAGGTTGTGAACTCCACCAAGCGCCTCCTCGTAAGCCCCGCCCAAAAACATCCCCAAGTAGTACCGCCCACCGCCTTCTAATTCATGCAGCGGCAGGCTAGACTCGCCTCCGATGAATTTGTCAATCTTCCCATCACTGTCACAGGTTAAATCAGACAAAATTCCCCTCACTGCAGGCCTCTGGTCTAGTCGATGAATTGGAACGATAGGAAATAACTGCCCAATCCCCCAGAAATCAGGAATTGACGTGAAAACTGATAGATTCACATGGTAAGTGCGAGTTGGCTCAGATAATCCAATTGCTTTACCTACCAATTCACAAAAGCCATCAACAGCAGCTAATTGTTCCATACCAATACTACCTTCTTTGAACTGATCAACACATCTTTGTTTCAATTGCTCAGCATAGAGCAAACAGGTTTCATACTCGCCTCTCACCACTGCTGCTGATAAATTTCTGTAATCCGAAAGAGCATCCTCTGTAAGCCCCTCCATAAAATACTGAAACCCTGCATTAGTCATCGATGCAGCACTAGATACGCTTGCAGAGACGGCCTCAAATATCAAGATGGAGTGATGAGAAACTATAGCCCGGCCACTCTCGCTGCAAAGCACCGGGTGCTTAATATTCTTGCGGTCGCAAACAAACTTAACAGCTTGGACAACAGCTAAAGAATACTCTTCAAGCCCGTAAGCCACGGAGAGATCTGAATTACCAGATTTGGATCCATCGTAATCGATACCCAACCCACCACCAATATCGAGTACTTGCATGTGGGCACCGAGACGGACTAATTCGCAGTAGATCTGCGCGGCCTCACCTACACCATCAGCTAGTAAGGCAGTAGAGGGAATCTGAGATCCAATATGGAAATGTAGCAGCTGGAGACAATCAAGCATGGATGTTTCCTCAAGCTTCTTCACAACCCGTAAAATCTGGGTCGTTGTTAAACCAAATTTTCCTTTCTCGCCAGAAGTGGACCCGAAATGGCCCGAATGTTTGGTCCTCAGTTTGGCTCGCACTCCAATCACTGGCCTAACAGACATTTTCTTGCTCAATGCCAGAACCAAATCCAGTTCTTCTTCTTGTTCAAGCACAATCACAGTGTTCAAAGCGAGTTTTCTAGCAAGCAATGCTAGGGAAATGTACTCTCCATCCTTGAAACCATTGCAAACAAGGAGAGCTTTCGGATTTCCCTTGCACAAGCAGCTCATTGCCAAGAGGAGCTCCGGTTTAGACCCGGCCTCCAACCCAAACCGGAATGGAGATCCGAATCTCACGATATCCTCAACAACAAAACGGTCCTGGTTACATTTCACCGGATAAACACCTTGATAATGAGCCTCATAGCCCTGAGAGTGGATTGCAAAATTGAAAGCTGATTGCAGAGACTCAAGCCGGTTCTTGAGCACATCAGGCAAGCGAACAATTAGGGGCAGCTGCAAGCCAAGTCCGCCCGTGGATTTCGGATCCGAAACTTTCCTCACAATCTTCAACAGATCGATTTCCTGGTGAGGCAGGGTGTCGGTTCCATAAGGACGAACGGCGATGTTGCCGGAGGAGTTGACAGAAAAGTACGGAGCACCCCAAGCGTCGATCTTGTAGAGTGCAGATGAGAGGGAAGATGACCAATGAGAAGGAGAGCTTTCGATGGAGGCAGTGGCGGTAGTGGTTGGTGCCGGAGGTACGCCGGAAAATTGGACCGGCGACGGAAGGGAGCCATCCCCGGCATGAAAAGCGTAGCCGGGAGGCGCAACGGCAGCATCTACGCAGCAAGCCAGGGCCGGCATCGTCTTCCGCGACGATCTGTTAAAAAGTTAAGGTTAGGATAATGATTTTCTTCTCAGTTTGTGAAGGTGGGGGCTTTAAAACCCGCCGAGGCCGAGGCCCCGGCTACCCCCTCAAAAGAAGCAGTAGAGGATCTATTGAGACCGGACCAACCCCCTCTCTTTACCCTACTCGTCTCTCTGATCCCCACTCCGACCACTCAGAAGAATTTTAACCCAAAACAACAACTCTAAATCCAACACCGGGAACTGGAAATCAAGCAGATTCTATGCACCGAAATAACCCCACACCAGATCTAAGAGATGAAAGACACCCGTGTAACAGAGAAAGAGACAGAGGATTTTCCCGGAAAGGGAATGAAAATGAGGGAAACCAGCGTAAACGGTGGAAAAAAGGACAACGATTAAAGAGAGCGAATTAGAGTTTGGTGTTATCGTCGGAGAAGACGACCAGCAAAGGCGGAACTTGGCGAGGTTTGCATGAATGGCGAGGGTGCATTATATAGGGGAAGATGAGGGAGGCTAGTTGGGCTAGTGGGCCCTATTTTGGGCCTGTGCAAATTTTCAATTTCTCGTGTTTTTAATTTTTTTTTTTCTTCATTATATTTGGAGCGTGAGATTCCTTTGCTTGAGAACGATTAATCAGCGTCGAGTTGCCGCGTGGCTCTGCGGCGTGTGGGACCCAAATAATACTCTGTTGAAGTATTTCTCACCCGAGGCTTGCTCGCTCCAGTTACAGCCTCGAATAAACGAGAAAATAGGGGTTAGGTTTAAATATCGTAATGAGAATATCGTGTGATATTTTTTAAAGGAAACTAGCAGGAAGCTTCATCGTGGCTTGGATTGCTATAAACGGACGTGATTTTGCCACGTTGAAATTTAGTTAGTTGCGGCTGCCGTATTTGGCTTTCAGATTCTGCTGCCGCTGTGCTATGGTTTACAGGTGGGCTCCAATTGGCATTTTTCTTAAAAATAAAATTAAAAATTAAAAAAAAGAGAGCACCGTTTTTCATAGGAAAAAATCTCCACGTGGATATCACGTGCCCCCTTCCGTCGGCGAGTCCATGGGTCAAAAACAATGCATGTCCGTTAATCTTGCTTACGTGTAAATGATTGTCATTAATTAACTAATTAAAATTCATGACAACGTCGTTTTTATTTAAAAAACATAGCCAAGGATAAGATGGTAGGCTGTCGAGTGATATAGCTAAGAGCTTAAGGATTTATTTCAAACGATTTATATATAAAAAAATATATTTATTTATTGAAAGTGAAATTTTTTAAATTAAAAAATCTATTATTTTATTTTAAATAAAATTTTTATTTCAAATAGAAAATAAGTAACTAATATTTTTATAATTTATAATTATTCATATTATGATTTAACAATTATATAAAATGATTTTAACTTTGAATTAATAAAATATCCTATTTTAGATATAGTAATATATTGCTCACAATATCTCCCCATATATTTTACCTCTCAACAACTTAGATATACTAAACTGTCGGTTTAGGAAAAATGTTTAAAACAATTTTTAATTATTTTTTAAATTTAAATCTAGATTATTGTTTATTATTTTTATTTTAATTTAATTTAAAATTTATTTAAATTAATTTAATTTAATAATTAAAAATATATATAACTCATTTGATATATTTGAGTCAAAATTTCTAATTTCCTATTTAAAAAGAAAGGTTTAAATTTAAAATTTTATAATTTTTAAGACAAGTTTGATAAAATCAAATTTTATTGATGGAAACAATTTTTCATTATATTATTTTCTAACATTATTTTATTAACCAAAATTTCTAAAATAATTTATAATACTAAATAAATTACTGAAAATATTTTATTTCCTATCTTCTATAAAAATATATTTATTATTTTATTTGTTCTAAGTTATAAGCCACTTTTATTTTTGATATATTAATTTATTGATTGATTTTTAATATATCTATATATAATATATTTTGAAAAATTAAATTTATTAGTTCTAATAATTACAGAGCAATATGAATGAAGAATATATTAAAAAATTAAAATGAAATTTATTATTTTTAATTATATTTACTATAATAAATAAATTTATTTTTATGAGATGAATGGAGTTATTTTTCTAATTTAATTCTTATAAATAAACAATGTGAAATAAGTTTTTCGCTAGGAAAATATTTTTAGAAAGAAAATATATTTTTATTTTAAAACATTTTTTACATATAAATTAATATTTTCCAAGAAAAGGAGCAAAATGCAGGTGTCGCACTATGACACCAAAAAATAGATTTGAGCATGAAAAGTTAGGGTACTTGCCTTGTTCGAAACATAAAAATCATTTTTTTTTTTTTTATCAAATAAAAGTTTTAAGAAAAATCCCAACTAATGTAATGGGGACGAGCGAATGAAAATATCACGATAAGAAGAATTACGAAAGCGGTGAGGTAATAGTAAAAGCGCGGCGCTGATCCTTATCTCCGAGAGAATCTCCAACTTTGACGCTTCATTTTTGGTTTTAAAAAATAAAATAAAAAAGAAAAAGTAAGGCATTAGTTTGACAAGTTAACCCCTCTGACGAGCAGCTCATAGTTGACGCGCGCCCCGCACGTAAACCAACAACCAACCCTTTGGATAAGAGCACACCAATTGCAAAATGTCCTGCAAGCACCTTTCCATTTAAATTTAATTCCTCTTTTATTATTATTTTATCAATTTTTCCTATTAACAATTCAGATCTTAGATCGAATATAAGAGGAAAACTTATTGACACGGATTAATTGATTTGATTTAGTTCATTTTTTCTGAATATGATTATTTGAGTTCAACAAAAAAGAATGAATTTTATTTTATTTTTTGAAATAAAAATTTTTATTTTTTATTTCAAAAATTTTCACTTACCAAATAAAGAAGAATATATTTTATTTAAATATAAAATATATGGTAGGATTTCTCTCTTTTAAATGTGGATAAAACATACCTTTTTATTTTCATCTACTGCATATAAAATCTAAGTAAAATATAGTCATAAATTTATGCTTTCTTTCATTTTGCATATTTAAGTCATGCATGAATTTTATGTAAAATTATTTACACAAAAAATCTAAATTTAATATTTTTAATATAATTTATTTCATTGTTTATTAAATTATATTTTATAAAAAAATTACTTCATAAATATATTTAGCCTCTTATTTACAGAAAATAATTTATATTTAAAAAATATTTTAAGTAAAAATACTTATGACTATTTAAATCATCTTAGAAAAATTGAGTTATATGATTTCACGATTTAGAATAATTAGAGAAGAGTTTTCTATTAGAAAAATATTATGAATATTTAAATTTAAGGGAAAAAGTTTACTATCAAAAAGTATTTTCTTAAAATTTGTATTAAAATTTCTAATATAAAATAATATTTATGTGAAATTAAAAATATTTGTACTAATTGTTATTTCTTAATACACCCTTTAATTAAATTGTTACAATATTAAATTTTTATTAAAATTAATATATTTCAGTTTTTTTAATATGTGTTTGATAAGAATGTATTAAAAAGATGATGAATAAAGTAAAATAAATAAAAATAAATAATTATAACGGGAAGGAGGATATTTTTAAAAAGTGAGCGATTGAGTAATCATTACATAATTTAAAATGCACAGGTGTTTGGAGTAGAACAGAAGTTTGACTTGGTTCAATGTCACCAAGTCAGAGGTCTTTTACAAAATCCACCAAGTCACCTATGCCCTAAATCCTGTAAAGGAACACCTTGTTTGAATACAGTAGTAAAATAAGGGGAAAAACAATTAACTCAATACTTGGTTTATATTTTTTAAAACTTATATTAAAATATTTTTTTAAAATATTTATTAATTAATTTTCCAATTAAATATAGTTAAATATCCTACAAAATTTTAAAATTCTCAAATGAAAAAATAAAATTCGATTCAAATTAAAATAATTAATCAAATTTAAAATTTTATTTTAATTTAATTTAATTTTACTTTTTTAATTTAATTTAATTTAATTTTAATTTTCGATTCCACTCAATTTGTCCACTACTACTAGACTAAATTGTAGTTATTTTTAGATAATTTGATAAGAATATGTATATCATCTTTGAAGTTTATTTTAATGAAATGTTTGTTTTTTTCAATGTTAAATTTATTATTTTTTTAAAAAAATTAAAATTAAAATATTTAAATATTAAAATTAAAAAATAAAGGTTAAAATTAAAAGTTCATCAAATCAAAATAATTTAATTTAATTAGATCTGATAGTCTCTATAATTCGATTTGATTTCTATAAATTTTTAAAATTTAATTAATTTAATTTGTTTTCAAACTAAATTGATTGAATGCGTATTTTAATAAATATTTTTTATAAAACTAAAAAATTATTTATTTATTTATTTATATTATGAAAATTAAATAGTAAATACTTACTAATTAAAATTTTGACTTTATTTTTTTTCTGAAAATCTAAATTTTTTAGGATGGAAAAAGAGTAAAAAGTGAAAAATAGAGGAAGGAAATAAAAATAGTGAAAAAACTCTTCTCTTTCTTTTCTATTTTTTGGATGCCATAAAGGAAATTCAAAGATAAATAATTTTTATTCATTAAAAATCGTGATAAGTAAATTTTAAAAATAATTTTTTAAATATTTAAATTTTTAAAAGATATTATTTTAAATACCTAAACTCTTAAAAAATTTTATTTTTAAATATAACTTTTAAAGTATGAATTTAAAAAATTACTTTTAAACATAGTCTTAAAATTATAGATTTAACTATAAATTTAAGAATTACTTTTTAATATAATTGTAGAATAATAAATTTAACAAAATTATATTTAAAAGTAATATTTTTTTAAAAATTTGAGTTTATTAGATTACTATTAAAATTGAAGTGTTTAATAGGTAAAAATATTAAAATATAAATGTGAAAATATATGTTTAATCAATTTTTTTAATAATAAAATATCTATTTTACCTTTTATACTTATAACTAAAATAAATAGTTATGAAAATAAAAAATAATTGTATTATCTTTCCATCAACTTTCTATTTATATAATACTATTTTTGGATATAAAAAAAAATAAAGAGAAAAAAATTAAAAGAAAAACAATTAGAGAGAAACATAAATTTTTATTAATGTGTTGGGATACATAGAGTAAAATATAAGAGAAAAAGTTAATTTTTAAATATTAAAATTACAATTTTAATCCAATATATTTGAAAACATATGATAGATATAGACATATTTATAATTTAAAATTTTTCATTCTCACTTCCCCTCTAATTTAGAGAGGATATAGAAATATATTTTCCTCTCTTTCAAAAAAATTAATAAAAAATAAATTATTTTCCTTTTAAATTTTTTCCCCTACTTTTTTTTTCTTTATTAAATATGATATAAAAAGAAAGTAAATAATAATTTTTAAAATTTTTTTATTCTTATTCTAAACTCTTCCCATCCAAACATAACATAACATAAAATAAAGAGTAGAGGGGTGAAATAGAGAAAAGGTGAAGAATCTAGAAAAAAGAGTGCCCACCCTAAGCGCCTAAACCTGCTCTAGCGTTGGCCTATCCACGACGGTCTCTGGATAGGTATGAAATATTATTTTATTTTACAGATTCTCTTATAGTAGCCGTTGGACTCAGCCCTTTGCTTAGGTGGGCCCTCTTTTCTTGCGTGGGCACGCCTCCAATGGGTCCCATTTGAATCGTTAACTCCGGAATAAAAGCTTGTCAGGTCCCAATTCCCAACAGCTAACCAAATAACATTGGCTCTTCGATTTCTCCCCACCTATCACTGCTTGCCACCTCAGAAACCAAAAACAATATCACATTCTCTTCTTTTTCTTTCGCCGAAACATGTTTTTAATCAAAATACCAAAACGCCCTCCTCCACAATTTTATTTGCTTTTCAAATTTTGTCAATAATAATAAATTATTTAAAAAATATAAATATTTACACTCATTTATATTTATATACAATTCTTTAAATTTGCAAATAAAATTAAATATTTTTAATTTAATATAATTATAGTGAAAATAATTAAATTAAATCAGAAAACTTAACGATATACTATAAAACAATCCTTAAATTTTATATTAACAAAACATATTTGATGTAAAATTTATATTGAGAATAAATATATTTTATATTTGCCGTACATAATAATAAATACATTATATATAATAAATATTTATCATAAATAAATACCGATTTATATAAATATTATATATAAATTTTATAAATTAACAGCAACCAAGAACCAAGACATGTGGCCTCTGGCTTGGCTAATGCATGTGATAATGACAACTCTGCAAAGTTGAAAACAAATAAATTTATAATTTAATTTTTGAATATTATTATTATTAACAAGTCTGTATCTATAAAAATCTATTAAAACGTTCTTATATTTTATTTTTATTAACGAAATAGTCATTTTGTTCACTTAAAAAAAATTAAAATTTAATTTTATTCTCAAATAAAACTCTTTATTTAGTTCTTAGATATTATTATTATTAATAAGTTAGTCCTTACATTTTTAAAAATCTATTAAAATATTTTTATCTTTTTTCATACTTATTAAAACGTTCTTATCATTTCTTTCCGTCAATGAAATAGTCCCTATCTTTTTTTATATTTATTAAAACGTTATTATCGTTTCTTCCCGTCAACGAAATAGTCCGTTCTTATTGTTTTTTTCCGTCAACGAAATCTTACCTCCCTATATTTTTAGAAATCTATTAAAACGTTCTTATCATTTATTTTTGTCAACGAAATAGTCTCTATCTTTTCTTACATCTATTAAAACGTTCTTATCGTTTTTTTTTATCAACGAAATAGTTCTTATCTTTTCTTTCCTCCTCCTCCAAAAAAAAAGAAAAAGAAGAAGAAGGAGGAGAAGAAGAAGAAGGAAGAACAAAAAGAAAAAGAAGAAGAAAAAAAAAAAGGAGACGAAGAAGAAAAAGAGAAAGAAGACAAAGAAGAAAAAGAAGCAAAAGAAGAAGAAGAAGGAGAAGAAGGAGAAGGAGAAGGAGAAGAAGAAGAAACGGAAGCAAAAGAAGAAGGAGGAAGAATTGATGAAGAATAAAAGGAAGGAGGAGGTGCAGGAAAATAATGGGGGTAATTTAGTCTTTTACCATATTTTTAACGGCAAAAATACGCGGAATGACTATTTCGTTAACGGAGAGAAAAGATAAATACGTTTTAATAAATTTCTAGAAATACATGAATTGACTTATTAATAATAGCAGTACTTATGAACTAAATTGTAAATCTCTCTAATCTTAATTTAATGATAAGTGCATCTTACTAAATTTGAGAGTTCTCAGATTTTAATCTCTTAATTTTCAATCTCTATTTAAAAAAAATAATATTTTTTTAAATTAATAAAAAATTAATTAATATTTTTTTAAAAATTAATGAATCAATTTTTCTATATTATAAAATTATATAGTAAATTTTTCAATAGAAAAAAGATTGCCAGTGGAGTGAGTGAAAAACATGAACATTTAAAACCACGTGAGCCTCGTTCAAAACAATAACTCGTTTGTAATATTTAATTTCGTAAGAAAATAATTTTTATATATTGTTATAAAATTATATATGATTTTTTTTAAATAAATTTTTTAAATTAAAAATATTTGATTTTTTTTATTTTATTAGAGAAATTAATAAAAAAAATTAATTAAATTGAATTTATGTGAAATTGTAGATTTCAAACCGGAGAAATTGAATTTCTCTAAACCTCTCCCATTATCATTTGGACTACTAATTTACTATATTTTTATACCCTTGATTATTTTTTTAATAAATTGATTAGATTTAGATTTTCATTGCTACATTTTTAATTTACTTTTTACCTCATAAATTCTTTATATTTTGTTAAAAATAATTATTTAAAAATTTAAAAATATTTAATTAAAATATTAAAATATATTGTATAAATTCAACCGTTTAAATATTTAATGTTAAAATATTAACTTTTACCTAACTAAGAAGTTTAATTTATATAAATGTTTTAATTATAAAAATATTAAATAACTAATTTTAATAAAATGCACATACCTAGTAATAATTTCATTATTTCATAATCGGCACTATTTGATATTTTTTTAATTATTAAATATTAATAATTTAATTCGATCAAAATATTAAATATTAATTTTAAAATTATTACTTAATAAAGTGATAAAAAATAAAAAATCTAAGCATGAAATTTTTGTTAGAAAAATAAGGGTATAAACTGGTTTTGAATAGTAAAAAAAAAATTTTTTTTTTCAAAAATTAATTATTGCATTACGCTTACTGTAAGACTGTGATAATATTTCTTTAGAACATAATAAAATTATAGATAATGATTTTGTGATTTTTTAAAAAAATTTAGATTAAAATTAAAAAAATATATAAAATTTGAAGTAAATTGATGTTTGGATAAAAATGATTTATAAAAAGGAATTCGTGGGTACTATTTTGACCTATTATTTGTCCCACTTCGTAGATAAAAATGATTTATAAAAACATTTTAAATTTCCCCCAAGACAAATAAAATTGAAATATTTGGAAAAAGTATATATCTTGAATTAGTTTGAAATATTAACATAACAATTGAATAATACAAGAGGGAGAATTCAATAATGCAATGACTAAGAAAATTAAATATTATTTAATTTTTTATCTGAAATGCAAATTTTCTTATTTGAATGAAAAATATTTTTCAGAAAATTAATTTCAAATAATACTTTTCATATATAAATTATTTTGCATAAAATAAACAAAGAACAAAGAAAAGAGAAGGTATTGAGCAAACTCACTTTAGTAATTGCATCTTAACTGATTTTCCCATTTATATAACACATTTCATTAAAAATGTCATATTTTTATTTTCATGGTTTTTAATTATTTTAATATATTATTTTAACCCTCATATTTTTTTACTATAATAATAACATCATATTTTTTAATCAAAAGGGTTTTTTTTTTTGAAATGGAATCCAAAGGGGTTATAATGTACTAGAAATGGAGATAGGTAAGTGGAAATATTTTTTCGGTTTAATTTAAAATAAATTAAATAAATTAAAAATTATAATTATAATATTGATTTAGTTTAATTTGATTCCATTTAATAGATCCAGCGCTTTAATGAATTTTTTTTATTTTCTATTTTATTTTTAATATTTTAAATTTAATTAAAATATTTAAATTTTAATAAAATATATTTATATTATAAAAAATAATATACTATTATCACTAATAAGTTGGATTTAATTTTTTAATTAAAATTGAATTAATTAAAAATTTTAAATTAAAATTTAAATTAAATTCAAATAAATAAAAAAATTAAATTAATTTAATTATATCAATTTTTTTAATTTAAACTAAATATTAATTACTTCTAAAATTAGAGTACGATAGTTGTTTCTTTTTTTTATTATTATAAAAAACTAGATTTCCTGTTGGAAAAAACATGTTGTTTGATATATTAATTAAAACTATTTAAAACTAAATATAGCATGGCTTAGCTGTAATCAAAATAATACAAATTTAAATAATTTTTGGAAAGTTATTTTTTTTCTTTTTTACTTTTAAATTTAATGCCAAACAAAATTTAATATTCTGATGTGGAGCAGCTTTCTTGTAGTACAGTAGCTGACCTAAAGTTTCGTTTGATGTTTCAAAATAAAAGAAATTTTTGTATGCGTTTAAATGTATATATTTATTTAATTTAATATTAATATATTATTTAAAATTATAATAAGTATTATTTTAAATATAATATGATATTATATTTTTAAGTAGCTAATTATATAAATTAATTAGCACATTTAGATATGTACAAGATTTTTCTTTAAAATAAAAAGGAAGATATTAATTCTTAATTATTGTGGAAAATAACTCATTATTTAATATTAGATTTCATTTATTTGTGAAAATAATTTATATTTAAAATTTTTTTATGAAAATATTTTTTAATAAGAATTTATTTTCTATTATTTAACTTTAATTTAAAAAATAAAATATATTAAATAATTTATATCTTTAGATTTTAATAATATTTTTAAAATATAAAAAATAACTTAATTTTTTATTAATAAAATATTTTTTATTGATTAAATTTTATGAGCGTTTCAAATTTCATAATATTTAAAAAATATTTTTTAATAAAATATTTTTTTTAAATAAATGAAATTTTAATTTTAAATATTTTTATTTAATTTTGATTGAATTTTTATATATTTTGAAAAATAAAATATTTATTTATTTATTATAAACTATAATTTTAAAAATTAAAATTTCATTTATTTATAAAAAATAATTTGTATTTAAAAAAATGTTCTAAATAAAATATTTTTTGTGAAAAATATTTTTTAAAGAAATAATTTATCTTTTATTACTAAATTTTAATTTAAAAAATAAAATATATTAATAAATTTATGTATAAATAGTTTAATAAAAATTTTAATGTGTAAAAAATGACTTGCTTTATTGAGTATAATAATTTATTTATTTTTAATAATTTATTTTTTTAATTAAAAAATATTTTTTATTAATTAATTTTTTGGCTGTCTTTAAACATTAAAAAATATAAAAAAGAAAATAATTTTAATTTGTTTAGAAACATTAACGATATACATCATGCATATCATCATTAATAGTGATGCTGATGAATGTTGTTTTATGTTTAGGAAATATGTTTTTCATGTTAATATATGTAACACTAGCACACTTTTAAATTTTCATAGTTTAGTTTCTTTTTTTTTTAAAAAAAAATTATAATATCATAAATAATTTTAAAATTAATTAATAAA
Organism: Manihot esculenta; assembly: GCF_001659605.2. NCBI lineage: Eukaryota > Viridiplantae > Streptophyta > Magnoliopsida > Malpighiales > Euphorbiaceae > Manihot > Manihot esculenta. Next base: position 14,929,280 of record NC_035171.2, read on the forward strand.
TTTTTTAAAATTTTAAACATATTTTAATATATTTTTTAAAATTAAAAAATTAATGTATGAGTTTTATTATATTATAAGAATTAAATAATTATTTTTTTTAATTATATATATATATATATATATATATATATACAGCAAGGGGTGGATGGACAAAAGGGTAATTTCAAATGTGAGGCAATACGCAAGCTATGGCGTCGTCGTGGTGGACTGGAAGATAAAGAACTTTTTGACGCTGCTTCTGGTGGACGCCCAAATGGACCCATCTCATTCCTCGGTAACTTCTAACTTGCTCGGTAAGTAAACTCTTTATTAATATTTTATTATCATTTTAAATGCTCATTTTAAAATTAATTAAATATATATTTTTAATGAATATATTGTAATTTTATTTTTAAATTTAATAAATATTAAAATATCTTATTCAACTTTTTTTTCTGAAACCAGAAAAAAACTACATTTTTAATTTTATTGACTAAAATTAAGGATAAGTAAATTTTAAAGAGTTAACGGCTAAAAAGTATATATTTTTAATTTTATTATAATTACGTTTGATTTTTTTATTAATTAAAATTTAATATTTTAAAATTATTTTAATTATATTTATTATTATTTATACTATTAAAAGATTAATAAAATTATTATATTATTTTATTATATCAATGTTTTTTTGTGAATAAAATTTAAAATTAATCATAAAAAAATTTTATATTTTATTTTTATTATAATTTTACACTATATTTTTATTTTTTTTTATCAATTAAACTCTTTTTATATTTGATTAAATGCATTACCATTACTTATTTACTTATAAAATTATTAAATTAGTCTTTTTTACTATTAAATATATTTAAAAAATATTATTATTATTTATTTTTTTAATTTTTATCAATAATTTTATTATAATAATAATTTATCTTGATTTTATTTTGATTAAAATTATTATGAATTCATTATTTTTTTAAAATTTTTATCAATAATTTTATTATAATAATAATTTATCTTAATTTTATTTTAATTAAAATTATTATCAACCGATTTTTTTTAAACTGTCTAAATATGCCTGCAATTTAATATTACTTTTAAAATTATCATTAAAAAAATAATTTTATTAAATACATTAGTTATGAGTATTAAAAATAATTAAAAATAATATTTAATAGGATTCCGTTTAAAAATATTAAAAATAATAAAATAATTTTTAAGATGTTTTTTTTAATTATTCTTTTAACTCTCAAAATATAATACTAATTAAATTTTTTTTTTAATTATATTAATATTTAGAGTAAATTGTTGTTAAATGACTAAAAACATATGTGATTTATCTAAAATTATAAATTTAATTTTCATTTCTCTATCTCATAAAAAAATAAAATAAATAATTATTAAAAAATTTTATATTTTTAATTTTATTATAATTTTATCATAAAATTTTAAATTATTATTAATTTTATTCTAAAATTTACTGATGTGGTATGCTAATAAGGTATTGACGTGATAAATAATTTATAATTTCATTAGTTTTTAATAGTATAAGTAATAGGATATTAACATGGCAAATGATATAATAATTTTGTTAATTTTTATGATAAGTAATGGTAGATATAGATAGTTATAGAATAATTTTAAATTGTTAAATTTTAATTGAAAAAAATTTAAAATATAATTATAATTACAATAAAATAAAAAATATAATTTTTTTAACTATTAACTCAATTTTAAAATATTTAAATTAAATGAACCTTAAACGGTTTATTTAATTTAATTTTGCTATTTTATTTTATTAACCTAGTAAAGTATTTTTCATTTTTATCGTTGAATATAATTGTTTCTTTTCTTCATTTATTATCTATAATATTTAACGCTAAACTTGTTTGGTTTTAAATATAGTTAATTATTCGAACGCCTGGTTCATCACAGCATAATAATAATAATAATAATAATAATAATAATAATAATAATAATAATAATAATAATAATAATAATAATAATAATAATAATAAGCACTCCGAGGCTTAGCCTGGTGGAAAGTGCATCCTTATAGTCTTGAAAGGTCTAAGGTTCGACTCCCCCAACCCCTATTTCAAAAAATAATAATAATAATAATAATAATAATAATTGATAATCTGAGATCCAGAAAATATGATTTACAAAGTGTTCTGTAAAACTTAGTCTGAGAGGAGGGTGTTCCTCTCCTTTTATTCCTTTCTTCGATCCGTCAGTGACGTGTAACGACCTTATTTCCATTGGACCATCTGTCTCTGCCATTCTGATACGGACGTACGAGAGTATCAGATCTCTTTCCCATGCGTAACAGCCATTTAATTATCCTCTGGTACGCATGCAAGGGGACCCACCAGGCGGATGGGCTGACCACATTTCTTCTTCTGGGCTGGGCTAGAAGATGAGATTAAGGCCGAGCTTAGAGGTGGTCTGATCATTGGATCGGAAAAGGCAGGGCCAGCCTGATTGGAGAAATCTACATAGGGCCCGGTCTTAAGACTGAGCGGACTGGATCTGGCTCACGCGGGAGATTTAGAAGCCTTCAGGCCATGGGCTGTCATCATGGGTCTGGCCTTAGACCGGGGTAGTAAAATCCAGCGGTCATCAATTGCCCCTTTACCTTCTCATCAGTTATTGCCCGAATGATGAGGGGGTAAATATCGAGAATTATTATGACCGTGCCATCTAAGTACAGCTTGCCTCAGAACATCTTTTCACCTTATTGTCATTTCGAATTTTGAATTCTCTCCATCTTCTTCGAACTCTTGCTTTCCTTTGCTCTCTGTGCGAGTTTCTTGTTCCGTCCTTCAGCTCTCTTCGCTTTCCTCTGCTCATCTGCTCTAACTGTTTTCCAGGTACGTCTCTTCTCCTACCATGGATAGCTCTAGTCTTCCCGATATTGTCAACCTAGAGTCTAGCATTACCCCGTCCAACATCAGAAACTTTATTTTCAGGGAGTACTTGGATACCCCCTTTTTCACATCCGGGCCCCTTACCGGAATGAAAGGATCGTTCTTCCTGATCCTTCTCCCTCTGGTCTGATCGATCCTCAGAAGGATGTGAGTTTAGTATTCTTCGTTAAACAGAGAGAATACGATTTATCCTTTCTTTTCTCTCCCTTCTTCATCGAGGTCTTCCAGTATTTCGAGATTACCCCTCGAATGCTGACCCCTAATTCCATTCTTTTCATGTCTTCTTTTGAAATTGTGTGTCTGAGCTGGGGGTTCGCACCCACAGTGCGTCTGTTCGTTACCTTCTTCAGGCTAGTCAAGGCGACCAAAAGTTTTACTACTTTGCCCCTCGCGGAGGGCTGTCAATTTTTATGGACTATAAGGACTCCATCAAGGGCTGGGTAGAGGGTTTTGTCGTGGTGGAATTGAAGAAGGAGACTATATTAGCTTGGGAGATAGGACTCGACTGGGAGGATGTCTCGTTGGGTTGCAACGACCTGCCCCAGTTGAGCCTTACCGAACAAGTCGGGTTTATTCGACTGACTTCTGTAGAAAAGAAGTACGACGTCGAAAAGTGCTTATATGCGTCCAACCTTCAGGATATCAAGGACGCGGGTACTTTATTCCATTTGCTCTTTTTGCCTTGTTTTTGTGATTTTTGTTGAGGGTTGCTCTAACTTGTCATGATTTTGGATTTTTGCAGCTTCTGAAGTGAAGATGGACCAAATCAAGCCTCCCAAGAATTTTACATTTTCCCAAGAGAGCATGAATGCGGCTCTGGACGCCCTCCTGGCTGGGCAGTCCGTGGGAGAGGCTACTCAAAGGGTGGCTGAAGTCATCTCCTCCAGGTCGGCTAGTCGGCCCCCTGTCCCAGCTCCTTCTCGAGCTCCCAAGCTGAGTTCACGAAGTAGCAAGTCTTCGCGGCCATCCAGCCGTAGCAGATCGAGCTCAGCTCCTCAGTCCTCCCAGGCTCCCCGGTCTCGATGGACTTCTAATGAAGGGACGGAGGAGGCTCCAGGGGTCATCTCTAGGCCAGTTGAAGGCACCGAGCTGACGAGGAAAGATCCTGTCCTTCCTTTTGAGGATATTTCGGAGGTGAGGCTTGAGACCTCCGCCGCTGAGGAGAGGGCTCCGGAAGAAGGAATGGAGGTCATCCCGGCGGCCGAAGGTGTCCAGGAGGCCCCTCTTGGGGTTGTCCCTGCTTCCAAGGGAATGGGGCCCGGATCCACTGATGGTAGAGGTGTCGCAAAGAAGGTCGGGGGCAAGTGTCCTGCTTCAGCCGAAGTGCCTGCCCTGGTTCCCCGTCCCTAAGAAGTCTCGGGCTTCTAGGAGACCGGCTCCAGCTCTCCCCCCTCTCGAGAAGAAGAAAGAGGCTCCCGTGGTGCCTCTGTTGTCTGCTCCTGACAACGACATTCTGAACGCAGAGGATATTACTCATCAAACTCTGACGAGCGTTGTAGCGGAGATCTTGCGGGAGCAGATGTTCGGTGGGATCACGGAGGCTTCGGACCCTCGTTTGCTTGCTTTGACTGGCCTTTTGGCTGGTTTTGCTCGAGAGCAAGTAGCGTTTCGGTCTCAACCTCGAGGGGAGCTCGGAGATAGAATCAGGAAGATGCTCCTGATGGTAAGTTGTCCCTTTTGTTTTCATTTTGGCTTTCTTTGTTTCTTTGTTTTAACAGTTTTTTCTTTGTGCTAGGTGATGGGCCTCTTTATGGAGGTAGACACTCGTGACCACTCTCTCCGGGAGTCCGTATATCACCGGATTGAGGAGGCACGTCTGGAGGAGAACTTATCAGCAACCAGCGATGCTCGGAGCAATCTCGCGGCCGCTCGAGAACACTCCAGGTCCCTCCAGATAGAGCTATATACTGCGCTGGAGGCCCTGAAAAGGGCTGACGGGAGGGCAGCTGAGGCAGAAGATCAGCGCGATAAGGCTTTAAAGCAGCTGTCCTCCTTGGAGGAGATCCAGCGGGAAAGGGATGAGGCCCTGAGCCAGAAGGACGAGGCCCGGCACCAGCACGAGCTACTGAAGGCAAATTTTGATGCCGTGCTGGTGCAGAGAGAAGAAGCCCTAGCTCGGGTCGTGGTTATGGAGCAAGAGCTGAGCAAGCAAGCTGACAGCGTTAAGGGCTTGACCTTGGCGGCAGAGGAGTCCAAACTTCAGAATCAAAAACTCTGCCAACAAGTCAATGCTTTGGAGAAGAGATGCTCAGCCTTGCTCGAAGATGCCAAGCTGGCTGAAGATAGAGTCCAGCTAGAGTGCGAGGAGCGTTTGAGGGAGTATAAAGAGTCGGCTGAGCTAAAAAGAGAGATCCAGCAGGCCTGTGAGGCTCATCTTCAGAGCTATAAGGACTCTTCGGAGCTGAAAACTAAGATAGCTGAGGCCTGCGAGGAGCGACTTGCGGAGTTTAAAGCTTCTAGCGAGATGAAAACAGCCATATGGAATAAAGGCTTTCACATGTTCGTCTCTGGATACAATTGAGGCCTGAGGACTGCCAGATATGCCCCCTCCACCCCGTTGGCTGAGCTCTGAGCCGCTGAGGAAGACTCTGATGGCGAGGAGGTGCTCTACGGGGAAGGATGACAGACCTTTACCTAAAGGCGCTTCTCGCACTATAGTTGGGCCTTCTGAGGCAGATGCCGAGCTGGGGAAGGGAGATGAAGGTGCTGGGCCTCAGGGGCAGGAGGAAGCAGGGCCCTAAGGGGGGGAAATTGTACCCTTTGTAAATAGTGTAGACAATAGTAATGTAGATATTGATACACCTAGGCATGTAAGTCCTTTAAGGACAGTTTTTCCTTCCGTAGACTAGGCTGTAATTTTTATTTTTCCTTTAATGAAATTTTATTTTTATTTTCTATTCACACTTGAACTTTTTTCTGCTTTACGTTCATACTTGAATTACTCTTACCTTTGTTTACCTTTCCAACTTCATTAAGCTACTTAATCCGTTAAAAACCTAACTTGTTTAATTTGTTAAAGACTTAATAATAAAGCACTTAAGCTATGCTCGATAATTCCTCTAAGAAATCAATCATACCGTTTTTCACTTCTTGCCCCTAAGCCAATCAGGGTTAGAATTTTAACCAAAGACTTGGTTTTTGACTTATGAACTTTTCCAATTTCATAAGGGCGTTCCTATCTGTAGGCCTTTTCCGAACTGGATCTGCCTTGGAGATAAAAATCTTTAAGTTACGTATTCAATTAATCTTCAGGAGTTCGATTTTTAACAATTGATTGGACGTCCTAATTTTTCTTTAATTACTTCATTAATATGGGCTCGGACGTATAACCTTCATATAACAAAAGTAAAAAGGATCATGTACCTTTTGAAGTGATTGCTGGCTTTTCGTTTTTAGTTCTGCTCTGATAGGGATCAAGACTGGGGCCTTGTCTGCTCATGCTTTAGGTTTCCTCCTGAATCATAGGAGGTTTGTAGTGTGCTGAGTTCGGCCTTTTTCTTGCTTGCCTTTCCGGGCTCGTATTTGCGTGTCTCAGATCGGCACCTTTGTCTTCACGTTACTTTTGTCTTTTCAGCTCAGTTTTTTGGTACTAGGAGACCTTGGGGATCCCAGTCACCTTCTTGTCTGCAGACTCGTTGTCTCAGTTGGTTTTATGATGCCAGGAGATCTTGGGGATCCTGGTCATGTGGCACCGGGAGATCTTGGGGATCCCAGTCTTGTGGCACCGGGAGATCTTGGGGATCCCGGTCTTGTAGCGCCGGGAGATCTTGGAGATCCCGGTCTTGTGGCTCCGGGAGATCTTGGGGATCATGGTCACCTACCTCCCTAAGGCTTTGGGCCTTGGTGCCTATTTTAGTTTTCTCTTTTGTTTCTTTCATGAAAGCAATCATAAGTTATAAGAAATTTGGACAATGATAACGTCTATTTTATTACCATGCTTTTAAAATACAATCGATCTTTTTACATTTGATAACATCTCAGGGGAAGTACCTTTTCAAATACTGGATATTCCAAGCATGACGCTCAGGGTTTCCTTGTATGTCCTCAATTCGATATACCCTCGGTTTGAACACCTTTGCTACTCTGAAGGGACCCTCCCAGGTCGGTGCCAACTTTCCTACTGTCGCTCTCTTTCCAGTAGCTTCCAGGTTTCTCAGGGCCAGATCTCCTACTTTCAGGCTTCTCTCTCTGACCCTTTGATTGTAATAACGGGCCGCTCTTTGTTGATAAGCGGCAGTTTGGACTTGAGCTTCCTCTCTAACTTCTTCCAGAGTATCCAGGTTACCCCTTAATTTGTCGTCGTTGGTGCTCTCGCTATTGAACTGGACTCTATGGGTGGGGACCTGCAGGTCGATTGGAACTACAACTGTAATACCCGGCTAGACTCCGGTATCGGAATTCCTACCATCCGGTGGAATCTCGGATGTCGAAAACCTCTAGAAGGGTAAAATCGTATTTTCATAAAATGTTTTAATGTATTTTAAGGTTTTAAGTAAGAAAGAAATTGAATTTTGAATGAAAAAGACCATTGAGGCATTTCCAGGTTCGGCCGCCGAACGTGGGATAGTTTGGGGGGCACGTTAGGCTTCCGAATGTGGCTCATGTTCGGCCGCCGAACATGCATGCGTTTTGGAGTCGCCTTCGGCTTCCGAAAGTGGCCTGGCTTGCCATCTATAAAAGGACCCATGGCCGAAAATGGGCGAGCTTTCTCCCCTATCTTCGGCCAACGGTGAGTCCATACTCTCCCATGGCTGGTTTTGGTGTTCTTCCTCAAATCTTTCGAGTTTTAAAAAGTTTTAACTTGGTTTTGAAGATTTTTGAAGCTTAGAGCAAGTTTTGGAGCTTGGAGGTCTAAGGAGCTAGATTTCTCCCATCTCCAAGTTAGGATCGTCTTTCCTCTCGATCTTCAAGAGGTAAGCCTAGATCCTACCTTTCTTGTATGTTTTAAATAAGTTTTATGAAGTTATGGGGCAGAAATGCATGTGTAAGTTAGTTGATTGCATGTTAGGATTAATGTTGAGTTTATGAGTAATGTATGTTGTTTGAGTTGCCTTTTGTGTTTGTGTTGGGGTTTAGGATAGTTTGAGACCCCTAAATGCTTATTGGCTTGTGTATGCTTGTTGTAGAATAGGTAAATGCATGTTTGAATGGTTTGGGAGGCAAAATGTGCATGTGGAGGCTGAGTTCTGCCCTTTGAAAGAACTCAGGTTCGGCAGCCGAAGGACTTTCGGCCGCCGAACCTGTCTGTGGAGGCTAGCCTTTGGCTGCCGAACCCTGCCCCCGAAAGTGGACTTTCGGCTCTGGAGGGGAGATTCGGCCGCCGAAGGTGCCGCCGAACATGCATGAGTTTCGTCTCTGGAAGGGACTTTCGGCCGCCGAAGGTGCCGCCGAAAGTGGCTGAGTTTCGGCTCTGGAGGGACTTTCGGCCGCCCAACCTGCCGCCGAAAGTGCCCTGTTCAGCCTTCCTTTGCATGTTTTCTATGATTGTTTTAGGGTGTTTTAGGGGGTTTTTGGAGAGTATTTTAGAGTCATGTTCATGTATGTTTGGTCCCTCATTTGAGTCCACCTGTGTAGGTTCGGACCCGAGGAACCGAGGACCCCAGCAGTGAGTTAGCTGCTTCAGTGTCTTGTCAGAGCTAGCCTGAGGTGAGTAGAATAACTTTTTATGCTTCAAAGTAAATAAATCAGTTTTGAGCATGTTCATGCATCACGAATGCCATGAGATATATTAGGTTGTTTGCATTAGAATTCATGAATATGTTGCATTACATATTATGTTGTTGATGTGGATGAATGTTGAATGATCCTTTAGCCCTCACTATGATATGTTATGATATAATATGATGATGATACGGTATGAAAGTCTAGGAAGACCCATTCTACGTCCCTGGCACTATGTAAGAGAAAGTCCAGGAAGACCCATTCTACGTCTCTGGCACTTTGGAATGTTGTGATATGTTATGTAAGAGAAAGACCAGGACCCATTCTACGTTCTGGCACTAATGGAAATGTAGAGGGCTATTGGTGACAAGTTCATCCTTAAGGTGATTTGTCTGTGATGTGATGCATTTCATGAAAGCATGAATTTCAAATATAATGTTTTATTATTCTGCTCATTGGGCTCTAGTAGCTCACCCCATTCCCTTAATCCCCCAGGTTTGCAGGTACGGGCTAGATCAGACTGTCAGCAAGAGTAAAGTCAAGTTTTATGTAATAGCTAGATGTGGACATGAAAGTAATGGAATGTGATGTATAGTTCAGTAATGTAATGTAATGATGTTTATTGAGGTTTAGAGTTGTGCTTGACCCTAGTATGTAAAGTTAATCCCTTTTTGATACACGATCTTTTTAATGAAAGGTGTTAATGATGTTTATGTAAACCAAGCTAATGTATGATATGTTACCCTATTGGAGCATTTGATGAGGGCTCCAGTGTGGGGTTTTATGATTATGAGTTGTGCATGCACAGGTTGAGCTTGGTAAAAGAAAGAAAAAGTTTAATGTTTTATGTATATGTTTGATCATGTATGGGATTTAACAGGTATACAGGATGTATGTTTGGCTTGCTACGGGTCCCGGCGGCCTTAAGGCGATCTGGATCCTAGCGCCGGTAGCGGTCCGGTTCCCGGATCGTTACAGATTGGTATCAGAGCTCTAGGTTCATATGGTCAGACCTATAGAGAGTGTCGGGCTCATAGATGTTATAGAAGGTCAAGCACAATAGGAAAAATCATGTCCACTAGGATAGGATGTAGAGTCCTGTCTTGAATAATGATGTGAAATGCCATGATTTTATGCATGTACATTGATGATATGCTATGTATGTGATGCGGGTTCATGTGTTTCTACATGAACCATTTGATGCTAATGTTTAAGTGATGTGTGCTGTTTTTCAGTAAGCAAGATGAGAGGAACTCGTCGATCTGTACGATTGACTGGAGTCCCACCAGAAAGTGAGGGCATGGATGCCCATCCTCCTGCATTGCCAAGGGCAATGTCCTGCAGGTCTAGCAGGGAGAGAACATCAAGGGACCCTAGAACGTCTTTTGATGTGAGCAGAAGATGAACAGTTCAAGGTGGTGTGTCAGAAGAAGTAGGGGATGATATGGATGTGGATCAGAGGAGGGATGGCAGTCTTGGAGTGAGCATGTCTGAAGAGGGCATGGGAGAGTCTCAAGGAGGCACTTAGGCCTCGGGGTTTGTTCAACCACCCCAATACCCACCCTTTTCACAGAATCCCGGGTATTCGATGGTAGGTACATCGGATTACCCCAGTTTTAACCCTTATCCTCCTCTCATGCCATACCCACAGTACCCTATGTACCCACCCCCATCTTTTTATCCAGGTACAGCAAACCCTAACCCAGGGAATGCTGCACCTCTTCCACCACCAGCAGAACCTATGGTCCCAGAAACCCAAGCACCCAAACCTAGCTCATCTGGAGGGAGCAAGGTCAAGATGACTGACTATTTGAAGTTGGATGCTCCTAAGTATGAAACAGGTAATGACCCGTTTGAGTATCTCAGGACGGTCAAGATGATTACAGATGAGTTAGGGGCTGATGATAGTAGAGTCATTCAGATAGCTGGGTTCACACTAAAGTGCAAGAAGGCCTGTGAGTGGTTTAAAAATTATGTGAACCCGAGGGTGGATAGTCTATCATGGGAGGAGTTTGCTAATGAGTTTGCTGGATGGGCTTTCCATGATAGTTCAAGGGAGTTGAAGATGATTGAGTTTGAACAGCTAAGGCAGACGGAGGAGATGAGTGTAGATGAATACACAGATAAGTTCTTGGAGTTGTTGCCGTTTGCAGGGCAAAATCTGGATACAGATCAGAAGAAGGCTAGGAGGTATATCATGAGGCTTCATTCCAGGTATTCCTCCTTAATCCAGTCAGCATAGAGGGAGAGTTTCCATGCCATAGTAGATATGGCCCGGAGAATGGAGGCTAGTGCAATAATCGAAGGAAAAGTCAGGCAGTCAGTGGCACAGCCTTCTGGTTCCAAGACCCCAGGTGGGGGAAAGTTAGACCCTTCTTCTTTCAGTTCAGGCAGTAAGAGGTGGGGCAATACCACCAAAAAGTCAAAGAAGATCAAGTTCTGGAACAAGATCAAGTCAGGTCTGGGATTAGGAAGTGGCTCGAGCTCAGGTGCAGATAATGCAGTATGTATGAAGTGTGGGAAGCCGCACAAGGGAGTATATCGGTTTGAGACGACAGCCTGCTTCAGATGTGGGCAGGAGGGACACATGGCACGGGAGTGTCCTAGAGTAGCTTTTGTGGCACAGTCCCAGCAGACAGCTTCTGGTAGTGTGGCTCAGCCAACAGCTCCAGCCTCGACTCAAGCCAGTGGCAGAGGTAGAGGGAGAGGGGCAGTCTCTTCTTCAGCGGGTTTCAGGGGTAAAGGTCCATTAGTTCCAGCACGGATCTTCACCATGACACAGCAGGAGGCAAATGCATCAAACACCGTGGTGTCAGGTAATCTCATCATTGGTTGTTCTGATGTTTATGCCTTAATGGACCTTGGTGCATCTCATTCTTTTATTTCTCCGAGAGCCGTTGAGAGGTTGGGTTTGATGGTCTTTAGGTTAGAGTTTCCCCTATGGGTCAGTGGACCCAAGTGTGACCAGTCAGTAGCAGAGTCAGTCTGCCGGTTATGTCCAGTGTTTGTGGAGAGTAGATGCCTTCCAGCCGACCTTGTGGTTCTAGATTTGACGGATTTTGATGTCATTCTAGGGATGAATTGGTTGTCTACCCATGGTGCTACCTTGGACTACAGAGACAAGGTAGTCAGGTTCAGAGGTCAGGATGGGTCAGAAGTTGTCTTCAGAGGAGACAGGAGGGGTACACCTAGAGATTTGATATCAGCCCTACAGGCTCGTAGGTTGCTCAAGAGGGGTTGTCAGGGTTTTCTAGCTCATGTGAGAGAGCTGAATAGTCATGTCAGAGAGCCCGCCTCAGTGCTCGTGGTCAGAGAGTTTTTAGACGTCTTTTCAGACGAGCTGCCAGGTTTACCACCTCCTAGGGAGATAGAGTTTGAAATTGAGTTGATGCCTGGAACCAGACCGATCTCTATCCCTCCCTATAGGATGGCACTAGCAGAGTTGAAGGAGCTTAAAGAGCAGTTGCAAGAGCTAGTAGATAAGGGCTTCATCCGACCGAGTACCTCGCCTTGGGGTGCTCCAGTACTGTTTGTGAAAAAGAAGGATGGATCCTTTAGACTTTGTATCAACTACAGACAGTTGAGCAAAGTCACTACCAAGAATAAATACCCGTTGCCTAGGATCGACGATCTGTTTGACCAGTTAGCAGGAGCAGGGTGTTTCTCCAAGATAGATCTGAGATCCGGGTACCATCAGCTGAGAATAAGAGAAGAGGATGTGCCGAATACGGCGTTCAGAACCAAATATGGGCACTATGAGTTCCTTGTGATGCCGTTCGGGTTAACCAATGCCCCTGCAGCATTCATGGACCTCATGAACAGAGTTTTCAGTCAGTATCTGGATCACTTCATTATTGTCTTCATAGATGATATCTTAGTGTATTCCAGGAATGCAGAGGAGCATGCCCATCATCTGAGGTTAGTCTTGCAGACCTTGAGGGAACACGGCTCGTATGCCAAGTTTTCCAAGTGTGAGCTCTGGTTGAGGAGCATTTCTTTCTTGGGGCATGTTGTATCAGAAAATGGAATTGAAGTGGACCCCAAGAAGGTAGAAGCTGTGGCTAACTGGCCTAGACCCACTATAGTGACAGAGATCAAGAGCTTTTTGGGTTTGGCAGGTTACTACAGGAGGTTTGTTCAGGACTTCTCTAAGATTGCAGCTCCTATGACCCGACTGACTAAGAAGAACCAGAGGTTTGTGTGGACTGACCAGTGTGAAGAGAGCTTCGAAAAGCTAAAGAAGAGGTTGACGTCAGCACCGGTGTTAGCTCTGCCTACTAGTAATGAAGACTTCACAGTGTATAGTGATGCGTCCCGTGTGGGACTGGGTTGTGTGCTGATGCAGAATGAAAGGGTGATTGCTTATGCTTCTAGGCAGTTGAAGAAGCATGAGTTGAATTACCCTACACATGACCTAGAGATGGCAGCAGTAATCTTTGCACTCAAGATGTGGAGGCATTACCTCTATGGGGTTAAATGTGAGATCTTCACAGATCATAAAAGCTTGCAGTACGTCTTGAGTCAGAGAGAGTTGAATCTGAGGTAGAGAAGAAGGGTAGAACTGCTTAGTGACTATGATTGTAAGATTCAGTACCATCCGGGTAAGGCGAATGTTGTGGCAGACGCCTTAAGCCGGAAATCGCTTGGCAGTCTATCCCATATCACGGCAGAGAGAAGACCAGTGGTGAGGGAGTTCTTCGAGCTCCTTAATGAAGGTTTGCAGTTGGAGTTGTCTGGTACAGGTGCTTTGATAGCCCAGATGAGAGTGACACCTATGTTTCTGGAGCAGGTGGCTCAGAAACAGCACGAGGACCCAGAGTTAGTGAAGATTGCCAGGACTGTTCAGTCAGGCAAGAATGAAGAGTTCAAATTCGACAGCAAAGGGGTTCTCCGCTATGGGAATAGATTGTGTGTACCAGATGACGTGGGTCTGAAGGGAGACATTATGAGGAAAGCTCATAATGCCAGATACAGTGTTCACCTTGGAGCCACCAAGATGTATCAAGATCTAAAAAGGGTTTATTGGTGGCCAGCTATGAAGAGGGAAGTGGCACAGTTCGTGTCAGCCTGCGAAATATGTCAGAGGGTGAAGCTGGAACATCAGAAGCCGGCTAGAATGCTTAGCCCGCTACCTATTCCAGAGTGGAAATGGGAGAATATAGCTATGGACTTCGTAGTGGGGTTACCGGCAACGTCCAACAGATTGGACTCCATATGGGTGATTGTGGACAGACTGACCAAATCTGCTCACTTCATCCCTGTCAGAAGTGGCTATTCTGTAGACAAGTTGGCGCAGGTATTTGTTGATGAAGTTGTCAGGTTGCATGGGGCTCCTGTTTCAATAGTGTCTGATAGAGGACCCCAGTTCACCTCCAGGTTTTGGCGGAGTCTGCAGAACGCTATGGGTACCAGGTTGGATTTTAGCACTGCTTTCCATCCTCAGACTGATGGACAGTCAGAGAGGACCATCCAGACTATAGAAGATATGCTCATAATGTGTGTGCTAGATTTTGGCGGTTCTTGGAGGCAGCATCTGCCCTTGGTGGAGTTTGCCTACAATACCAGCTATCATGCTAGCATAGGGATGGTCCCATATGAAGCTTTGTATGGAAGGAAGTGCAGGTCGCCTGTTTGTTGGGAGGAAGTTGGAGAAAGGGCCTTAGCAGGCCCAGAGTTAGTAGAGATCACCAGCAGAGTGGTGCCCATAATCAGAGAAAGGATCAAGACTGCTGTGAGCAGGCAAAAGAGTTATGCAGATGTCCGCAGAAGACAAGTAGAGTTTTAGGAGGGGGATTTGGTATTGTTCAAAGTGTCTCCGATGAAAGGGGTGATTCGGTTCGGGAAGAAGGGTAAGTTAGCTCCACGGTACATTGGACCCTTTGAAATCTTGCAAAAGATTGGAAATGTATCGTACAAGTTGGACTTACCTGCTTCAATGGAGAGAATCCATCCGGTTTTCCATGTTTCCATGTTACGAAAGTTTGTGTCGGATCCGGACAAGATTCTTAGTGAGCCTGATGTGGAGATCCTCGGAGATCTCACCTATGTTGAGCAGCCGGTGCGGATCCTAGACACCCAGATCAGAAAGCTAAGGAACAAGGAAATCCCGATGGTGAAAGTCCTTTGGAATCACCACAACATCGAAGAGTGTACCTGGGAGACACGGGAGTCCATGCTCCAGCAATATCCTCATCTCTTTTAAGGTAAGTGTTATGTGTTTTGTATGTATGTTTATGTTTTATGCTATGTATGCTTGTTTGGTGAACATTTGGGGATGAATGTTCTTAAGGGGGGAGAATGTAATACCCGGCTAGACTCCGGTATCGAAATTCCTACCGTCCGGTAAAATCTCGGATGTCGGAAACCCTGATGTGGAGATCCTCGGAGATCTCACCTATGTTGAGCAGCCGGTGCGGATCCTAGACACCCAGATTAGAAAGCTAAGGAACAAGGAAATCCCGATGGTGAAAGTCCTTTGGAATCACCACAACATCGAAGAGTGTACCTGGGAGACACGGGAGTCCACGCTCCAGCAATATCCTCATCTCTTTTAAGGTAAGTGTTATGTGTTTTGTATGTATGTTTATGTTTTATGCTATGTATGCTTGTTTGGTGAACATTTGGGGATGAATGTTCTTAAGGGGGGAGAATGTAATACCCGGCTAGACTCCGGTATCGAAATTCCTACCGTCCGGTAAAATCTCGGATGTCGGAAACCTCTAGAAGGGTAAAATCGTGTTTTCATAAAATGTTTTAATGTATTTTAAGGTTTTAAGTAAGAAAGAAATTGAATTTTGAATGAAAAAGACCATGGAGGCATTTCCAGGTTTGGCCGCCGAACGTGGGATAGTTTAGGGGGGGCACGTTAGGCTTCCGAATGTGGCTCATGTTCGGCCGCCGAACATGCATGCGTTTTGGAATCGCCTTCGGCTTCCGAAGGTGGCCTGGCTTGCCACCTATAAAAGGACCCATGGCCGAAAATGGGCGAGCTTTCTCCCCTATCTTCGGCCAACGGTGAGTCCATGCTCTCCTATGGTTGGTTTTGGTGTTCTTCCTCAAATCTTTCGAGTTTTAATAAGTTTTAACTTGGTTTTGAAGATTTTTGAAGCTTAGAGCAAGTTTTGGAGCTTGGAGGTCCAAGGAGCTAGATTTCTCCCATCTCCAAGTTAGGATCGTCTTTCCTCTCGATCTTCAAGAGGTAAGCCTAGATCCTACCTTTCTTGTATGTTTTAAACAAGTTTTATGAAGTTATGGGGTAGAAATGCATGTGTAAGTTAGTTGATTGCATATTAGGGTTAATGTTGAGTTTATGAGTAATGTATGTTGTTTGAGTTGCCTTTTGTGTTTGTGTTGGGGTTTAGGATAGTTTAAGACCCCTAAATGCTTATTGGCTTGTGTATGCTTGTTGTAGAATAGGTAAATGCATGTTTGAATGGTTTGGGAGGCAAAATGTGCATGTGGAGGCTGAGTTCTGCCCTTTGGAAGAACTCAGGTTCGGCAGCCGAAGGACTTTCGGCCACCGAACCTGTCTGTGGAGGCCAGCCTTTGGCTGCCGAACCCTGCCCCCGAAAGTGGACTTTCAGCTCTGGATGGGAGATTCGGCCGTTGAAGGTGCCGCTGAACATGCATGAGTTTCGTCTCTGGAAGGGACTTTCGGCCGCCGGAGGTGCCGCCGAAAGTGGCTGAGTTTCGGCTCTGGAGGGACTTTCGGCTGCCGAACTTGCTGCCGAAAGTGCCCTATTTAGCCTTCCTTTGCATGTTTTCTATGATTGTTTTAGGGAGTTTTTGGGGAGTATTTTAGAGTCATGTTCATGTATGTTTGGTCCCTCATTTGAGTCCACCTGTGTAGGTTCGGACCCGAGGAACCGAGGACCCCAGCAGTGAGTTAGCTGCTTCAGTGTCTTGTCAGAGCTAGCCTAAGGTGAGTAGAATAACTTTTTATGCTTCAAAGTAAATAAATCAGTTTTGAGCATGTTCATGCATCACGAATGCCATGAGATATATTAGGTTGTTTGCATTAGAATTCACGAATATGTTGCATTGCATATTATGTTGTTGATGTGGATGAATGTTGAATGATCCTTTAGCCCTCACTATGATATGTTATGATATGATATGATGATGATACGATATGGAAGTCCAGGAAGACCTATTCTACGTCCCTGGCACTATGTAAGAGAAAGTCCAGGAAGACCCATTCTACGTCTCTGGCACTTTGGAATGTTGTGATATGTTATGTAAGAGAAAGACCAGGACCCATTCTACGTTCTAGCACTAATGGAAATGTAAAGGGCTATTGGTGACAAGTTCATCCTTAAGGTGATTTTTCTGTGATGTGATGCATTTCATGAAAGCATGAATTTCAAATATAATGTTTTATTATTCTGCTCACTGGGCTCTAGTAGCTTACCCCATTCCCTTAATCCCCCAGGTTTGCAGGTACGGGTTAGATCAGACTGTCAGCAAGAGTAAAGTCAAGTTTTATGTAATAGCTAGATGTGGACATGAAAGTAATGGAATGTGATGTATAGTTCAGTAATGTAATGTAATGATGTTTATTGAGGTTTAGAGTTGTGCTTGACCCTAGTATGTAAAGTTAATCGCTTTTTGATACACGATCTTTTTAATGAAAGGTGTTAATGATGTTTATGTAAACCAAGCTAATGTATGATATGTTACCCCATTGGAGCATTTGATGAGGGTTCCAATGTGGGGTTTTATGATTATGAGTTGTGCACAGGTTGAGCTTGGTAAAAGAAAGAAAAAGTTTAATGTTTTATGTATATGTTTGATCATGTATGGGATTTAACAGGTATACAGGATGTATGTTTGGCTTGCTACGGGTCCCGACGGCCTTAAGCCGATCTGGATCCTAGCGCCGGTAGCGGTCCGGTTCCCAGGTCGTTACAACAGCTTCAGTGCCAAACGCGAGTGCAAAAGGCGTTTCTTTAGTGGACATCCTGGGGGTAGTTCGGAGTGCCCACAGAATGCTATTGAGCTCTTCTGCGCAATTTGCCTTTGCCCCATCCAGCCGCTTCTTTAATCCCTGGAGGATGGCTCTATTAGTGACCTCTGTTTGACCGTTGGTCTGAGGATGGGCCACCGAGGAAAATTTGTGCCATATGCCCATGTTTGCTGTAAACGCTCTGAAGGCACTACTGTCGAATTGTCTGCCATTATCTGAGATGAGTACCCTCGGTATTCCGAACCTGCAGATGATGTTGCCCCATACGAAGTCTATCATCTTACGGGCTGTGATGGTGGGGATTGCTTCTGCCTCTTGCCATTTTGAGAAGTACTCCACAGCCACCACTACAAATTTCTTCTGGCCCTTGGTCTTGGGAAAGGGTCCCAGGATGTCTATTCCCCACTGTGAGAAAGGCCATGGGCTGGATATGTTGGACTGAGGAGTAGCTGGAACATTGATGGCATTAGCAAACCTCTGGCATACATCGCATCTTCGGACAAACTCCTCTGCCTCTTTTTTGACAGTGGGCCAATAGTACCCTTGCCTGAATATCTTATTAGCCAACGTTCCTGCTCCTTCGTGAGCTCCACACATTCCCCTGTGTATTTCTTCCATCACCTTTATTGCCTCCTCCGGGCTCACACATCGGAGCCACGGGCTGGATTTTCCCCTTCTGTATAAAGTCCCCCTTACTGCTTGGTAATTAGTGGCACGAGCTGCTATCTTCTTTGCTTCATCCTTGTCTTCAAGGAGCTTTTCCTTTTCTAGGTATTCCAGGTATGGGGTCATCCAGCTCTGGTTTTGCTCCACCTGCAATACAGTGGCCGTTTTGTTAAAGGCAGGTGTACTAATGTGTTGGATGTATACCTCGTCAGGGAGTTGTTCTAGCTCCTCTTTAGATAATCGGCTGAGCAGGTCTGTCTCTTCATTCTCTTCCCGAGGTATTCTCTAATACCTAACTGCAATTCCCCAACTCTTGAGTTCGGCTTCTATGGCCTTTGCCTTCGCTAGGTAGTTCTGCATGGTAGGGTCTCTGACCTGATATGCCCCTGTTATCTGATTGATCACCAGTTGGGAGTCACTATTTACCTCGAGGTCGGTTGCGCCTACCTTC